>NC_089820.1:65007995-65200495 GCF_029633855.1 Hoplias malabaricus
GACAGCTCAGTACATATGGAGAACACACACTTTACAGCTCTGTTGTCCTAGTTTAAGCGTAGGCTTATGTTAATAAAATGTCAAAAGGTGATTCCACACTGACACTGCACTTGACTCCATTTGTTCATTTTCGGAGACAGTGTATGCAGTGCAGGGATGGTTTAGGATCAGGATTTGGAGCCATTCATCTTGAGATTATACACATAACATGGCTTTAATCCACAAACACTTTATATTTGATTTTGTGTAACACTCAGAATTAAAAAAATAAATAAATAAATAAAATTCACTGCTTTTCTTGCTGTTCTCCTGCATTCACAGTGTGCATTAGTCAGCAGGACAGATGTTTAGATGTGTTGGTGTTGAATGCCATCCCTGCTCACATTCCTGTGGCTTCCTCGTCTACAGCTGGCTCCAGGCTTCGCACAATCTCACGCCCCACATTCTCTTCTTCCTTCAGTTTATATCGCAGTGCCCTGAGGGATTCTTTGTGTTCCTGAGCTTTATCTCATTATGTTTCTACAGAATGTGCAGCCCTGAAGGACACAGTTTCCCCTTTAAATTGCCCTTGTGTGTAAAAGTCTACTTTAGCCACGAGGCTAATGTCGCTATACAAATAATGGTTAACTTACAGACTAGGGTCGCCAGCTTTCTGAAATCAAAATACTCACAGAATTAATTGTTTTTTAGGACTCGTATTTGTCTCTCTAATAATAGTTAGTTAATGTTATTGTTAATATACAGCGGTTGGACAGTGAAAGTGAAACCCCTGTCATTGTAGTGTGGGAGGTGTCAGGGCTAAACTGGAGCAGCCTGGTGGACAATCTTCATTAACTACACACTGCACCAGTAAGACCAGGTGCATCCAATGGTTCAAACACTGTGTCCTGAAGGCGGTGCCGTGTATCAGGACGACAATGCACCAATACACACAGCGAGACTGGTGAGAGACTGGTTTGATGAACATGAAAGTGAAGTTGAACATCTCCCATGGCCTGCACAGTCACCAGATCTAAATATTATTGAGCCACTTTGGGGTGTTTTGGAGGAGCGAGTCAGGAAACGTTTTCCTCCACCAGCATCACGTAGAGACCTGGCCACTATCCTGCAAGAAGAATGGCTTCAGATCCCTCTGACCACTGTGCAGGACTTGTGTATGTCATTCCCAAAACGAACTGATGCTGTATCGACCGCAAAAGGAGGCCCTACACCACACTAATACATTACTGTGGTCTAAAACCAGGTGTTTCACTTTCATTGTCCAACCCCTGTACATGAAATTATCAAAGTAGATTTTATTGTATGAATAATTACATATATTCAAAAATTCGTCTGTTACGGGTTGAAGGAGAAATAGATGTAGTTTCTCCAGGACTCTGTGCTAACATTAGTTTTACCTGAAAGCAGGGCTGTAGTTCCCAGTGTTTCAGCACTGACCTGCTGCTCTAGTTGGAGGGACTGTAGCTGCATCCGAAATCTCATATTTCCATATTGAACATTACGCAAAAACAGTACGCGACAGTGACTAGGGTGTTGGAATACATAATAATTTGTCAGGCAATATGCGAAAGGTAATGGTGTAAGTACACACTTCGTTGGGAGAAAATTTGAAGTATGCAACCCCAGCACTGTTCTATCCCATGATTCCACTGGAGCTGCAGTGATGAGGGGATAAATGGATACAATTAAACACTTGCACACGATGCCTGTACATCTCATAGTAACAGGAAGGTAGTTTCTGAAGAACTGAGCATGCTCAGTAGCACAGAGGGAAATAATATTTGATAAATTCCTGAGCTTTGCCTATTTTAAGAAATGAACATACATTTCCCCCTCTGTTTATATCGGTCTGTGCAGGTGACAGAGCAGGTGCTGAAACACTGATCTAAAGTGAATTAGAGACTGAATCACGACTGTGAACTGCGACCAAGTGAGCGCTGTGGGACTGCTGTGAGTTTACTGAGGTCCTCTGTAAAACCAAGAGGAGTGAATGTTTGCTCATTTCTTAAAAAACTAATCTCAAAGCCCAGGAGTTTAAAGTCTAGTAATTAACAAATATAATTTGCTACTGAGCACGCATGAGTCAGCGTACATTTTTCAGTGTGTTGTGTGCAATTGTTTCAGTTTACATTTACAAATTACCTCACATTGAGTGCATGTTGTGTGCAATTGTTTCAGTTTACATTTACAAATTACCTCACATTGAGTGCAATAAGCAGGAAGTAATGTGCATTAAAGAAAGACTTTCAGTGCAAGAGATACTCTCAGAAGAGCTGGGTTTTCAATGATTTCTTGAATGTGGAGAGGGTTCCTGTTGCTCTGATGGTGCTTGGAAGCTCGTTCCACCAGCGTGGTACCAGAGATGAGAATAGCCTCGACTGACCTGTACGGGGGGTTGGTCGTGTTAGTTGGCGCTCCTTTGAGGAACGGAGAGGGCGGGCGCTAACGTATGGTTTTAAGAGTCTATTGAGGAAGATGGGAGCAGAACCAGTGAATACTCTGAAGGCCATCATTAGTGATTTGAATTTGATGCGAGCAGCTAAGGGTAGCCAATGCAGCTCGACTAATAGGGGCGGGACATGTGCTCTTTTAGGCTGGTTGAAGACCAGGCGTGCTGCCGCATTCTGGATCATCTGTAGCGGTCTCACAGCACAGGCCGGAAGACCTGTCAGGAGGGCGTTGCAATAGTCAAGACGGGAGATTACTAACGTCTGAACGAGGAGCTGTGTTGTATGTTGAGTTAGGTATGGCCTAATCTTCCTTATGTTGAATAGGGAGAAGCGGCACGATGGAGCTACAGAGGTAACGTGATCTGCGAAGGTCAGCTGGTCATCAACCATGACACCCAGGTTTCTTACAGCCTTGGAGGGAGCCACTGATAGGGACTCTAGCTTGATGCTGATGTTGTGGAGAAGAGCTTGCTTGGCTGGGAGGACCAGTAGTTCAGTTTTGGATAAATTCAATTGGAGGTGATGTTCCTTCATCCATGTAGATATGTCGGAGAGACAGCATTTTTTAAATGTATTTGTGTTAATGCTGTTGTGTTCTGAGTATTTGTTTGCTTTCTAATTGTTGTGATGTGACTCAGGGGGCCACCGTACGAAAGCAATAAAATCGCCCAGCGTCGTGTGTGTCACTGGTGGGTGTGTCCACAGGAAGACAGCACCAAGTAAACAACGTTTTTAAAGAAACAGCAACCAGTGAAAAAGCATTTTACAGGCTTTATTTATTCACAAAAGAGCCTCATTTTATAATAAAATAATTACCCTGAAGTTTCAAACCTGCAGCAGCTTGTTTACATTGTTTATGTAACCATAACTAAACATTAACTCAAATGTCAATTTGGGCATAAACAACAAAACATACTTTATATTTCAGCTTTAAACAAGTCCTTACAGAGTAATTATGGGTTTCTCCTACGTTTTGAGAAAGGAACAAATCTTAAAGGATAGTGAGGAAAGACTTACATAACTTATATTTATGTCTGTTTAAAGTTACTCAATCTTTCATATAAAGCTCTTCTCTGCTTTGGAGAATAGTCTCTCTGCTGCTATAAGCTACATGCGTGAGTGACTGCGCATGCGCAATCCAAACCAGGTAGCTACATGTTCGCGTCGCTCAAAGTCGCCCAATGCCACTGACTCTCACTGAAATTGAATGACTTCCGGTCGCCGTGTCGCTTTCGGTTTGTGCGCACAGACTCCTTTTCTTGGATGGCTCCCCAGTAAACATTTAGCCGTTGAAATAACGTAATGACTGCCGTCTAATCAACGTTCTCTTAAGGTTGAAAATGAAAGTTGTAAAGACGTCCAAACACAGACATTGAAAAGACGAGTATTAGACGTATTTTGGACGTCCATTGACGTTATTAATTGGTCCCGAAATAAATTACTTGTATAAAACGCTTTTTGGACGTCCACTGACGTTATCGATTGGTCACCACTTGATAACTAACTTATTACGATGGATTTTGGACGTCCATTGACGTTTAAAATATGTCCTTGACGGACAGACTACTTTTAGACCTATTTTGAACGTCCAGGGACGTTCCTTGTTTACTGGGTAAGGCATCACCAGAGATCCAACTGGCAGCGAGCCCATTTTGGCCGGAACCTTCTGGAGGAACTGTGTATTCTTAACTCTGATTGCATGGTGGTGGTCTTCCTCCATTAATTCTCTGTGTTTACTCTGTTTGTTTAAGGCTGTGTACACAACAAACCATGTGAAATGTAAATGATGCAGAGATAGCAGCACATTTCATAGTGAACTAAGGATGCCATACCTCAGACGCTGTGTCATTTCAATGCTTGGGAAACATGTAATTATGTCCTAGTCACGAAACCTCAGGCACATGTTCAGCAAATTGTTTACAGATCCCACATCAGGAGCGGTTTGTGGTTGACACAGCTGGGAGAGTGGCCTATAAATATAAAGGAGCCCAGGAGAGACACTTGTTAAAAACCCAGTGTCCATAATGTGACTGAAAGCATGCACTACACTAAAATCTGTAGACATCCACTTGCCCAATGTTTTTTGTAAAAACAAGGGTTTTGTAGGTTCTGTGCACCCTTTTTTGCTGCTGTAACAAGCTCTACTTCTCTGTGTAAACTTTACATTGGATTCTGTAACATTGCTGTGAGAAATCTGATTGAATTAAGCACATATACATTAGTGATGTGGTAATATCCATTGTCCTTTAAACAAGCGGCTTATTCACAACTAAACAAGGGTCTTTGATGGATGCACATTAAACACTGCTTAATTGATCAGTTACTGTTGCTTTCTGACATCATCTAATGTTTGTTTAATGGCAGGGGAGAAGTGGTACAAGCGGCACCTGACCTACCGTATTGAGAACTGGCCACGGAACCTCTCTCAGGGCTCAGTACGACTGGCCATTCAGACAGCGTTCCAGCTTTGGAGCAACGTGTCCGGGCTGATCTTTCAGGAGGTCAGCGTGGATCCCACAGACATAAGACTGGCCTTCTACGAGGGGGAACACAATGATGGAACAAGTAACGCATTCGATGGCCCAGGTATGTGGACCCACAGATTGAAGGAACACTAGGTAGTATTTTTACCTGAAAATTGCTACTTTTACCTGTTATTGCTACTCCGGGCTCAGCACTGCAGAAAATGCACTATGTAGCTTTTGGAGAAGGGTAGGAAAACACCCCACCTCCGCTTGATTCCAGGACAATGCTGTTAAAGCGAAATTACACTTTGCTGCAAGTTTAGGGAGAGCTCAGGAGCAAAAATACCAAATCTCACCTAGTGTTACTTTAAAGGGGTAAATCCCTAGTGACCTGGAGGTGTCATAAATTCTGTGTGTGTTTGAAATTATACAGCTTTAAATGTCTCTGTTAAGCATTGCACTTAAAATACTCAACGATTTAAACCAGACCATGGTTCCCTTGTTTGGGAACGTCTGAAAAAATGTCTAGAACCCTGTGGAGGAACTCCGTTTTGGGGCACAGTGTTTATCTTTGGTAATCTAGTGCAGTTTCACATAATGAATCAGCTGGAGTTCATAGAGAAGCAAAATGGCAAAGCCATTCCAACTCTAAATGTCTGGCATGTTGTAATCAGGACTACTTAAAACAATCAGAAGGACGTTAAAGCTCTCTCTCAGACCCTCAGACCCGGCCCCCCCTCCTCATTTTCCCCCTGTGTCCCAGGAGGTGCCCTGGCTCATGCGTTTTTCCCATGCCGTGGCGAAGCTCACTTTGACAAATCGGAGCGTTGGACTCTGAATGGCCACAAAGGACACAATCTTTTCCTGGTCACTGCCCATGAGATCGGCCACACGCTGGGGTTGGAGCACTCTCCTGTCCGTCACGCACTCATGTCGCCGTACTACAAGAAACTGGGGCGCAGTCTGCTCCTCAGCTGGGACGACATCACAGCCGTGCAACAGTTATATGGTAAAATACTAACCTGTGTTTTTTTGTTTTTCTTCCTGAATGAATTTAGCCCACTTTAGCTGCCTCTACTCTTATGGGAAGTCCATTGCTGGGAGGATTTGACTGCATTCAGCCACAATAATGAATATTGAGGTATTAGGTTGAGGTCAGGATTTAATCACAAACACTACACCATCTCAACTCAGACAGGACTTGGGTGATGCTCTGTTGCTAAACACTTTTAAAGCCATCTGACTCAAGCTTGGCATTGGGCGTGCTCATGTGCAGCTGCTTCAGAATGTAAAATTGAATTTATGTGGCCACATCCAGTGTTAGGTTAAAATGCACATAAACTCTGACTCCAATTTATCCCAAAGTTATTGCATGCTCCATATTTATGGATCATTTTATTATCATTTACATATAATTAACATAACCCAGGTTCTAATTAACATAGATGTTTCCACACAGCCAATAAGATGAAAGCATTCAGCAACTCCTGAGCCCGTATTTGATCATCATGAGTGGATATTTTGTGTGAAGCTGCAGTTGCACATTTGTTAATTATAATGATTGGTTTCTAGTTGCGCTGTTATTTCAAATTTCAAGTTGTTAAAATATTCTCAAATTAATTTTCATTTTGCTGCTGTTTGTCGAAGGAAGGCTTTATATCGGTCAAACGGTTCAAAGGCATCTGTCAGACAGGTTTCCACATGCTCTTGTCCATCTGTCAGTCCTCCATCTCTTGTAGAGGAATGTACACCTCAACACCAGGGTTCTGCGCTCCGCTCATACTTCAGAATCAGTTTTTTTTTTTTTAACTGTTTCTCTCATCCTTCTTACTGGAACAGAGCTCTTCCAGGACAAAGATCTGCTCGTCTGTGGTTGAAGAGGATGTTTGAGAGTACTTTTGGAGAGCTGGTGCTATCAGATGGATTCAGACAATGCTCATCAGATAAAGCTGGAAGATACATTTTGGAAGATGTCTGGGCTTTGAATGGAGATTTTACTTCTGAAAGTTGCCACATATGTGGTCTCCTTTGCTGTAGGAGGTTTACGGAATACGCCATTTCAGTTGTTTCCAATGAGACTAAGGCTTGTTTTGTGATTGTAAGACTCGAGGATGTATACAGATGTAATACCTCTGGGGCGTGCACAGTGCTGGTGGCGATATCACATTGTATTTTGACTGGGGAGAGCTCCAGACAGTGTTTGTCATGAAGCAGTAATCTCCCGTGCAGGGTGTGATATGGCAAAAATAGAGCATCAAAACACTGAAGATACAGTACATTGTAAAACATTTGTAGACACTAAGCTTGTTTTAAGTTGGCACACACAGCTTGTATATTCTCTATCAAACAGCATGAGTGTAAATGGGAAACTGGAGCAGCTGCATATGAGCCTAAGGTGACCATACCCTGTGCTGAGTCATGGCTAGATGGGTGCATACCCCTTTCAGCATTGGTTTACAAACATACATCTCCATTTATTTAGATGCTAAAATACTTAATATGGCAATGATTGTGTGTGCCCAGATATGGATGGGTGCCCGATGCAGTCCTCCAGGTGGACGGTCGTTCCTGGTCGAGAGCACGCGGTGTGCGTTTGGCTGCCACTTCTCGCCAGTGTGTGTGTGTGGATTGAATGTTGAGTGATTGTAAAGTGTTCTTCACTACACAATCATACCAAGTCTGAGGGGTCTGGTCATTGGTGTTGTTAACAGGCTCTGTGTAATGGCTCTAAATCCATGATTGTTGTTCGAAAAATACTAAAATGTCATGGTGCTGTTACACAATGTCATATTTCCCACCCCTGATTTGTGGTCTATACTGTATTCCGAAGAAGAGAGAGAGAGAAAATGAAAGGAATTTTTTCCTGTCCTAACCTTTCATATAGCTGTGTCCTGTTGGAGCTCGCAGCATGCTTGTCTCTGAAGCCTGTGGGCCTGCTTCTTCCTCCTGGATTTCAGGGTAATTTGGGAGGCTCAGTGATAAAATCCAGTCTCTCAAGCTTTGCTCCTACACAGAGGACTTCTCAAGGGCAGCATACAGAGACAGATATATATATCCACAACTATATTTCCATATCTCGTTTTCTTTTTCTGGGATGCATTCCTGGTTTAAATCTGGTGATAGGGGAGACCCGGCATGTGCATATTCAGGCTGTGCAGAGTGAAATAAATCAGAGCAGAGTCAGAGATTTGTGTGCTCCATGTTTTCTGTTACTGTAGAAATGATGCACAGTGCTTCTTTTCCTGATGGGGGCACTATGTGTGTTTCTGATTGATTGTGAGAGCTGAGTCAGAGCGGAATGTGGAGTGGTCAGAGCTGATCTCTGTTGTCTTTAATTAGAGGAATGATAAATGCAGTCCATATCGATTTTATATTCCTGTTCATATTTTCTTTTGTTCAGAATGACTGGTCCAAAAAAATAGACACCCAGGAATGACAGGCTTTATTCAATCGCGATCATTACACATACAACAAAAGTTGGGACGTTGTGTAAAACGTAAATAAAAACAGAATACGATGATTTGCAAATCATTTTGAATTTGAGGCCTGCAACACGTTCCAAAAGAGTTGGGACAGGGGCGTGTTCACCACTGTGTTACATCACCTTCCTTTTAACAACACTCAATAAGCGTTTGGGAACTGAGGACACTAATTGTTGAAGCTTTGTAGGTGGAATTCTTTCTCATTCTTGCTTGAGGTAAAACCTCAGTTGCTCAACAGTCTGTGGTCTCCGTTGTCACATTTTGTGCTTCATAATGCACCACACATTTTCAATGGGAGACAGGTCTGAACTGCGGGCCAGTCTCGTACCTGCAGTCTTTTACTACGAAACCATGCTATTGTAACACGTGCAGAATGTGGCTTGGCATTGTCTTGCTGAAATAAACACGTCCCTGAAAAGATGGATTCGTCAGGCCACAGGACACTTTTCCACGTTGCGTCAGTCCATCTCAGATGAGCTCGGGCCCAGAGAAGCTGGTGGTGTTTCTGGGTGTTTTTGGTATATGGCTTTCACTTTGCATGGTAGAGTTTTAACTTGTAGATATAGCGACGAACTGTGTTCACTGACAGTGGCTTTCTGAAGCCCATGTGGTAATATCTGAGCCCTTCGGGGATGCTCCATTTATACCCAGTCATGACACTCACCTGTTTCTAAGTAACCTGTTCACCTCTGGAGCATTCCTCAACGTTCCCAGACTTTTGTTGCTCCTGTCCCAACTTTTTTGGAATGTGTTGCAGGCCTCAAATTCAAAATGAGTGAATATTTGCAAAAAACAAGAACGTTTATCCGTTTGAACATGAAATATCTTGTCTTTGTAGTGTATTCAATTGAATATTGGTTGCAAAGGATTTATTTATGTTTTACACAACGTCCCAACTTCATTGGAATTGGGGTTGTAAAACACACACACAACATCAGTGACACATCACGCAGAACAGAAGATGAAGCCCCAGAAACGGCAGTCACATCGGCCAGGCCAGTTAAGTTTTAGGCTTGAAAAACAGTGGAAGTGAACAATATCCTGTGGACCGCACACGTTTTCAGATTTCAACCATCCAGAACCAAACACGAGACATGCAGTCTCCTCCTGCACAGACTGCCCCAGTCTCCATATCATCAGCCCCCAAGTCTTTACCCAAAACTCCCCTTTGGGGATGGAGATGTTATCTGTGGTCAGGACGAATGTTTGTTCAGTCTTTTGCAAACAAAATGGGTGTGCAGCCGTCTCAGGGCTTATCAGAGGAAGCATTGTGTTAAACTTTGGGTTTCTCTTATCCCGAAGCTCTTGTGATATTGGGATGTTTTCCTCACATTCATAAACAAAGCCCATGTCTGTTGCTGTAAACTCTGCAAAAATACAGGTTTTTGAAGTGGACAGAATGGACAAAGCAACTTTATACTGTCACAGTGTTTGTCCCCCTGTGCTGCGGTAACACTAGATGTTGGAACATTTCACGGAGGACGGCATGCAGCCACAGGAACTGGTTAACTTTTGGATTATAAACATCACTCTTAACTTCTCCAAAATGAGGAGCTTCTCGAATTGTGAGAGGTTTAAAACACGTCTAGCACTTGCAAATCCTTGGGAATGGTGAACTCGTGTGTTGCTGCTCCAGAGCATCCATAAGTGAAATTCCCTTATTTTAAGGGGTGTCTACAAGTATTTTTGTGCTGTTGCTTATTGTCACTAGGCTACATCTTAAGTAGTTCTGATGAAGTACAGTTTTAAGCTGTGTGTGTGTGTGTATAGGAAAGCCTCCAGGCGGTGTGGTAGTTCAGAGACCAGGCCGAGCTCTGAGCTGGGAAATGCAGGACTGGGAACTAGCGCAGGAACCTGCTAGCAGCCATAAACCATCCCAATATTGCCACGGCCTGTTTGATGCCATCACGATGGGTAATTATTATAATGCTCGAATAAACTTTGCATATATTCTTTCCTTCATGTTTTTGCTGTTTTCACTGTGCAGTACACCATATTGACGTTGTAGTGTAATGTGCGGGTATCGCCCCCTTGTGGACATTATTTATACTAAAAAAGAAGCAATTTCACGAATCATCTTCTAATCCCCTCAGATTCACTGAGTTTATATTCATTCATTCAGTCTAATCTCCACTAATCTGAGGGAACATTATATGATGGCTTTCATAATTTTGAAGCAATTAATTAGCAAACTGAGGGAATGCATTGTTAGAGGAACTCTTTTAAGTCTGTACTGTTTCCCATTCATGACACTGTAATACTTTCCCTGCATTCTTATTAAAAATATCCTTAATTTTCACACATTAAAAGATGCTGATGGGACAGTGCTGGTCTTCAGGGGTGGTCTGTTTTGGACTGTGTCTTCTCAAGGAAACATAAGTTCTCCACTTCTTCTCCAGCAGCGCTGGCCTCAACTCCCGTTCGCCATTGAAGCTGCTGCCTTCTCACCGACGGACAGCAAGCTCTACTTCTTCAAAGGTGGGGGTTCCTAGTGCTGCAGGTGTTCCTAAATCATCTCATCCTACACCTAAGGCACGAGGCAGAATCTAATCTGAGATTCAGGGAGTCAGGCTCTAGAGGAATGTCCTTCAGGATCAGTATAAAAAGCACCCAGAAGTGTTCAGACAGTGGAAAATCAAGGTTTGATGAAAGTGGAGAGGGTCAGCTTTTTTTTCTACTTTTCTTTGATGCTCTGTTTCTTTCTCTGATGATAGATTCTAGTACAGTTTATAACGGGGAAAACAAATGACTTAACGTTACTTTTAATGCTTTTTTTTAATACTATGTTTTTCTCTGTAGGTAAAAGAATGTGGAGATATTCCGGGGCTGATCTTGACCCTGGTTTCTCCAGAAAAACCAGTGATTTGGGCCTTCCCTGTCACCCTGACTGTGCTTTCTTCTACGTTCCTCTGAGGCGCTTGGTGCTCTTTAAAGGCTCACGTTACTTTGTCCTGAACCTGGAGACGCTTCAACCGGAGCCCTATTATCCACGCGGCCTCAGAGACTGGACGGGGGTCCCGAGAGGGGCCAACGGTGCCCTGACCCGGCCAGATGGGCAACTGTACTTCTTTAGAGAACAGCAGTACTGGAGCTTCGACCCGGAGAACGTACGGGTCACCGGCACTGGGCAGTGGGCCAAAACACTGGAGTGGACTGGCTGCTCCGGGACTCACTCAGAACAGAGCAATGACATATTGTGACCAGCAGGGGAGCCAGAGAGGAAACACGTTCAATGTCAAAGTGGACAAACTTGGCACAAACATGTAGAGCAAAACAAAAGGGAAGCTTTAATAATAGTGTGCCAAATATAGCAAGTCATCAACAGGAGTGGGTTTAGTTGGGTAGAGGCTGCAGCTAAGTGATGCTAACCACTACAGCCATCTGCTAGCATATCAGATCTGTGAAGTTAGCATCCTCCTCGAAGCACGTTAAGCTGTCCAGTGACACTCTCAGCAGGAGACTTGTGAGTTTGTACTAAACTTCACCCTTTAGTTACTGTGGGATTGAACATTTTCGACACCCGTTAATTAAAAATATAGTTAAAGGAGATGCTTTTATGTTAAGCATTTCATTGTGGAATAATGCAGATTTTTATTGGTGATGATAATCTAGATTACAAATACAGATTCGGCCTTTCCTCCATGCCATTGATAGATAAAAAAGTCAGAACCTTGTCAAAACAATGGCTAAGCAGTGCCTGAGTCATTGTATTCATCACTGTTTCATCTGATAACCTCCAGTAAACATGTTGTAGGTGGTGAACATCTGTTTCCCATCACTGTTACTGGGCACAGCTCTGAGTAACTCTCTCTTCAACATAGTAGTTTACTTCTAATTGGACATACTTCACCACTGCATTATGCATTAAATAATTTTTGAATGATATATTAAACATATTTGTCTATTTAATATTTTCACCCCAAATCTGAACCAGGACAGTGTGAGTTTTGCTGATGAACTGGAAAATGTGATTCAGAGACATTTTGCTGAGCCTCACAGAGCTGCAGAAGTCAGTGTCTGATGATCAAGGTGATCTGATGATGACTTTGAGATGGAATCTGGCAACCCTGCTTTTTCAGATATAGATACGTTACGCACAAGATAAAAAAATACATACGTCCATTGCAGGTTTGTTAAAAGAAAATAATGTATTTGACCTTTACACCTGGTCACATACCGCTACAGAGTTTGGCAAAGGCTGTGTTAATGTAAAACGTTACAGATCAAGTACACACATCTCACAAATAAAAGGAAAAGAACACTTATACATCGATTTTCTGCTCATTTTTTAAAAATAAAATACATTTTGGTGCTCTGTAATGTCTAGAGAAACACCATTTATCTACAATACTGAGGTAAATTCTTCTAAAACACAGATTTGAAAACATGAGGTGTACACTATTTACATCACTGTTTTCTACACAGGCAGCGTCCAGACGCCACGCGCTGATTGTATTTGCTCTAAATGTTATAATACAAGAGGAACACTGTAGTTTTCTATATTAGGAAATCCAAATGTTTCCAGGGTTGTTGAGTTTGTTCAGCCGTTATTAACGTCAGCCGTAGTGTGAAAAGTAGAGCCACAATTTCTGGTTTGTTTCTCCTGCACAGACAAAAAAATGGAGACAGGAGACTGAAGGAGCAGTGCTTTCTCCTCCCTCAGTGCCCACAACATCTAATCTCAGCTGCTCTCTAGGCGTCAAAGTGGCTGCCTACCATT
Source organism: Hoplias malabaricus (assembly GCF_029633855.1). Taxonomy (NCBI): domain Eukaryota; kingdom Metazoa; phylum Chordata; class Actinopteri; order Characiformes; family Erythrinidae; genus Hoplias; species Hoplias malabaricus. Next base: position 65,021,113 of record NC_089820.1, read on the forward strand.
CCAGGTGTGTTTTCACTGCCCCTAATCACTAGTGAGTGTGTGTGTGTGTTCACTGTGACAGATGGTTAAATTCAGAGACGATGTTGTATTGCTGTGCACTGTAAATAAAACATAGACTGATGTTGGCTGATGAATATGACTAATTTCTACAATACTGTGCAAAATCATAGGTACCTATGCTACTACTTAAGGAGATCAATTATTTTAAATCATAATAAGCACTATTCTTGTATAAAATTATATAGAATTACACAAAATGCAAAAAGGGGCGGAACGGTGGCGCAGCAGGTTAGTGTCGCAGTCACACAGCTGCAGGGACCTGGAGGTTGTGGGTTCGATTCCCGCTCCGGGTGACTGTCTGTGAGGAGTGTGGTGTGTTCTCCCTGTGTCTGTGTGGGTTTCCTCCGGGTGACTGTCTGTGAGGAGTGTGGTGTGTTCTCCCTGTGTCTGCGTGGGTTTCCTCCGGGTGACTGTCTGAGAGGAGTGTGGTGTGTTCTCCCTGTGTCTGCGTGGGTTTCCTCCGGGTGACTGTCTGTGAGGAGTGTGGTGTGTTCTCCCTGTGTCTGCGTGGGTTTCCTCTGGGTGACTGTCTGTGAGGAGTGTGGTGTGTTCTCCCTGTGTCTGCGTGGGTTTCCTCCGGGTGACTGTCTGTGAGGAGTGTGGTGTGTTCTCCCTGTGTCTGTGTGGGTTTCCTCCGGGTGCTCCGGTTTCCTCCCACAGTCTAAAGACACACGTTGGTAGGTGGATTGACGACTCAAATGTGTCCGTAGGTGTGAGTGAATGTGTGTGTGTGTTGCCCTGTGAAGGACTGGCGCCCTCTCCAGGGTGTATTCCTGCCTTGCGCCCAATGATTCCAGGTAGGCTCTGGACCCACCGCGACCCTGAACTGGATAAGGGTTACAGATAATGAATGAATGAATGGAATACTACATTTGGTTTTTAATTCTATTATTAGGGATTTTTTTTTAGTAAATAAACTCTTATTGCTCAGATAAATAGCTTGTTAAATCTCTTTTTCTCAGGTGCTTAAAGTTTTGCACAGTACTGTATATTCTACTATATGGTATTCCTCCAGACGAATTATTTATAATACTGTACCGTATTTATACATTTTAATATTTACGCTCAAGTTCAAATGTAGATATTTTTATTTAAATTCAAGTATATATTTGGTTTCTTCCAAATGAGAAAGTTTTCAACTCCTAAACTTTCATATAAAAACAGATCACTGGACTTTTTCCAACTCATACTTCAGAGACAAAGCGTTTGAAATGGTATGAGGCACATAATAATAATAATAGTAGTAATATTTTCCTCCTAATGCCGTGAGATCAGACACAGACAGATCTAGCTCCACCTCTGGATCCTCAGTGTGGATGAGCGTTCCTTCCTGACGTCCTCTACTTGTTCTGCATGTTCTGGACTCTGTAATGTCTTTATGAGTGTCTCTGGGGAGCATCACTCTGCCCTGGATGCGTCTCAGGTCCATAGACAGTGTTTCAGGAGCAGACACCCCTACAGCGGTGGGATGTTTTCACTCAAGTATTGTTATTCCTTATGTCCACCAATAATTTACCAAGGTTTAAAAAGCCAGGAGTTTTCCCATCCCAGCCCCTTCTCAACATAGGCGCAATGTTGTCTACAAATAAGGGTTGAGACGTCAGCAATTGCCAGCCTTCATTTATCAGTGAGGTGTGGACGTGTGCTCGGTCAGATGGCGAAATTGTCCACTGACTGTGGAAGTTCTAGACTCTGTAAGTGAGGTTTTTCTCTATAAAGTAGGGTTAAAAAATAAATTAGTTGCCCATCTGCGTGAATAAAGCCTTTGAGAATCTCAGTGCGATTTACTGTTTTCACTCCCCTTTCATTATTCAGAGTGGTTGAGCTCTCAGCCTGATGAAGAATGGATGGCTGACACCTGTAATTCACTGTTTAGAAATGGACAAGCACTCATTCAGATGAAGAACTCATCCACTTGTTCTGCGGGTTCTAAACAGTCTAACGTCTGTGTTAGTGGCTCTGGTGGGTTTCTCTGTGCCTCCCTCAGGCCATGTCTTAGGTCCCTGGCCAGCGTTTCGAGACTGGAACTCCCTACTGCAGTGGGCCTGTGAAGCAGTGGTCCAACAGTTCTTCCCGTGTCCACGTCTGTCTCAGGCTCCTCCTCCTGTGTCTCCTGCGGTTCCTGGTGCTCCTGCAGGAGGCGAGTGATGGAGGGACTGCTGCGCTGAGAGGAGTAACAGGAGCTCCCTGGAGGTGTGCTGCACACACTGCTGGAGCCCACACTCTCTCCTTCCACTCTCTGCACCACAGCTCTCTCCTGAAGCCTGCTGAAGGAGCCACGGGGGGCTGAGAGGAGCTGTGGGGGTCCCGGGCTCCTCAAGACTGAACGTGAGGGTAAACTGAGGGGAAACGCTGAGGTGAAGAGTCTGGGAGGCTGAGCTGATCCTTTCACCTGAAAAACAGGTAGGCATATTAGAGTGTGTGACCTGCGTCTTCTGACGCAGGGTGGATCAGATACAGCAGTGCTGCTGGAGTTTTTAAACCGTGTCCACTTACTGTCCACTCTGTTAGACACTCCAGTCCTTCATCAGTAGACACAAGACACTGCCTTCAGGACACCACCCACAGGACACTGCTTTTGGTTTGTGACCAATTCTCACTGACACTGAGGAGCTTAAAAACTCCAGCAACACTGCTGTGTCTGATCCACTTGTACCAGCACCACATAAGTGTCACTACAGCGTGGGTGGATGCGGGGGTCGTGTGGGTTTCCTGACCATTGGCGAACAGGGTGAATGTGGGCTAACAAAAAGTATGCAGAGACACAGATGGACTACAAGCTGTTCCTATGTAGTCAGTGCAGTTGAGAGAGTGGACAGTGTTTGTATAAAACACAAATGTAACAGCAGCACTGAAAAATAAAGATATTAAAAGTGAAGATGCAGGGTTTTACTGTAATCCTAAAACATAAAAGTAAATGCCTTCCCTAAATCAACACTACTGCAGTCTTTAAACGAGCTTTGAGTAAATCAGGTCATGAACGCCTGGAACAAATCTCAAAACTCATTCACAGAACGTTCCAAGAGCTTGAGGTCTGTGGTGGGATTCAGTCTTGAAATGTGCTTTCATACATTTTTCATGCTCGGTGCCGGGTTTCGGGTCCTGCGGTGGTCTGAGGTTCTTTGTGGGGATACGCGCAAGTTGAAGCGTTTCCAGGGACTCTTTTTTTTTTTTCTCCCTCTCTTTTCCATGCCGTAATGCTTTGATGAGACAGGATTGAGGGGAATTGACAGGAGGTTCATCCCAGCAAAGCTGCTGCAGACCGCTTTGTAATTACAGCTCGTCCAGCACTGTGTGTCTCCTTAGCCGCTCAGGATTGCTTCTGGCAGCTCCGCTCGGGAAGAAAAACCACCACAGCCTCGTTTACCATCCTCCCCTTCACAAGACTCTGTATTTACAATCGGAGAGGAGTGGGGGTCCCGCTCACATCCTTTCAACATGATGGTTTTATGTTCGCAATAACAAGTCAGTGGGCCACGTAGCCCTTTGGGAAGATTGTGGGGGCATGGACATCAGTCCTGGCTGGGAGGTTTGTTCAGTGATGATACGCTTTTCAGCAGGACAAATATGTACAGCTAGACTGGCTCAGAGCAGAGACATGATATTTAACCTTCACAGCAACTTTCTTCACTGTAATTAGCTTGTAGAAGGAAAGAATGAAAAATAGAGATGACGTAATGGATCCTACACAACAATTACTTTGGGTTTGGGTTAAATCCATTCAGCTTTGTAACCGGAGACTGTTATATGCTGTAATATTAAGTATTTTTCCACAGTATTCACTGTAGTTAGACTGACTGTGTAAACCCCTAGTTCTTGGCTTAAACATGCTACAATGCTAAATGCTAAAATGCTAACTCCCCATAAATTCCATACATTTCTGTAGAAGTTTTAAACGTTGATTTTAGATTAAATCAGTCCCTGATGCTCAGAAACCTGTATCCTTACCTGAAAAAGAATCTTGTTCCCGTCCAGGTCCTCAGTCTGCCAGCGTGTGGCACTGATGGGCGAGCAAGTGTTGGGCAGCAGAGGAACGAGCTGACCGATCTCACAGACGTTGAACTGCAGCACGGCAGAGCTGCAGGGCTCCACCCTCACCCCGGGCGAAAGGCGCTTGAGAGCAAGCTGCAGACGGAACCCATTCTCTGCTCTCAGCGTGAACCAGCAGAACCCGGCCTTCTGCTCCTCGGCTCTCTTCCGCAGCACTGTCTCGTAGAGCCTCACAGAGTCCTCAAAGTTCTCGTAGCCGCTGTGAAGCGTCAGCCGCACTACTTCCCCTCCACAGTGAACCGGTCGCACCCCCCACACCGGCATCCCTGTCCCCAGGCTGAAGAAATCACGGCTCGGCAGCAGGTACGGCCTCAGGGAGGGATTTGAGGATGACACTGCGGCGCTAATATGAACCCCCTGACCCGTCCGACTCCCGAAACTCTCTGTGTGGTGGTACTGCCAAGGAGGACGCTGAAGGAAATCCAAAACTCTCAGAATCCGCTCCTCTCCGTAGGCCTGTGTTAATGCAACACGGTTGTTTCAAACAACACAAATACAGATTTATTTTGTACAAATGAATATAGTAAATAACGTTATATAACAACGTGTGTTAAAACATCCCCTACAGGGAACTTAAATAACTTTTAACAGAAAATACAGAAATGGTGCAGAGAATGCAGGAAAATGTCATGTTTAAGTCATCAGTTAAAACCATAAAACTAGTCTCTGTTCAGAATTACAGATGTAGACGTTTTTTATATTCCAAGAAAAAAGTCCCCTAATGCCTTAATAGTGGTTTAACGATATCTCTACGCCTTCACCTTTATTCAGTACATACAGATATATGAATATGCAAGTAGTCCCTGTCTCTGTTCACTCTGTAACACCTCCCACTCCCTCTGAACCCTGGATTTACAATGGGGGGTTGGGGTTAGCCCCTTTAACCAAATAAAGCACACATAATTTGACGGTGACCTACCTCTCCAAACGATTCGTGCAGAAAGAGCGTGACCGCTAGGGATGGGTATCCGGAAACAGGAGACAGAGTGAAATCACGAACCGGACAGGCTCGTTCAGACACGTGGAAGAGACGCAGGCCTGGGAAAACCCACTCGAGGAGGCGATCCAGAGTGTGCTGCAGGAGGAGAGAGTCTCCAGGGTTCGACAGTAAGTGCACGATGACCGGCGGAGGCTCCTGACCCGTGCCTGCCATGAGGTCAACTAACCACGAAACACAGTGAGGCAGAATCAGGAAATCAGGGGGATTAGGCAAGGTGCTGAGAGCATAAAACTGTTGTGGCCTCAAGCATATGACCAGTTTACACAAGGGTTTACCACAAGTGTGGTCTGGTTTCATTTGGTTAACACTTATTCCATAGGGTAATAAATCTAAATATGGCTAGTATTTTTTACTGTAGTATTTATTTATATAATAAGATATTTATTAACTTGTATTAAAAAGAAATATTTGTATAAGATGTGCCATAAATTTTGCATTTGTTTTTCCCCCTCAGGTGTTAACGTAAACAGTAAAAAGTGCAATAAATGACATGGAAGTGCCACATTTTTTCATTCATTCATTCATTATCTGTAACCGCTTATCCAGTTCAGGGTCGCGGGGGGTCCAGAGCCTACCTGGAATCATTGGGCGCAAGGCGGGAATACACCCTGGAGGGGGCGCCAGTCCTTCACAGGGCAACACACACACACATTCACTCACACCTAGGGACACTTTTGAGTTGCCAATCCACCTACCTCCCACCTGTGGGAGGAAACCGGAGCACCCAGAGGAAACCCACGCGGACACAGGGAGAACACACCACACTCCTCACAGACAGTCACCCGGAGGAAACCCACGCAGACACAGGGAGAACACACCACACTCCTCACAGACAGTCACCCGGAGGAAACCCACGCAGACACAGAGAGAACACACCACACTCCTCACAGACAGTCACCCGGAGGAAACCCACGCAGACACAGAGAGAACACACCACACTCCTCACAGACAGTCACCCGGAGGAAACCCACGCAGACACAGGGAGAACAGACCACACTCCTCACCGACAGTCACCCGGAGGAAACCCACACAGACACAGGGAGAACACACCACACTCCTCACAGACAGTCACCCGGAGGAAACCCACACAGACACAGGGAGAACACACCACACTCCTCACAGACAGTCACCCGGAGGAAACCCACGCAGACACAGGGAGAACACACCACACTCCTCACAGACAGTCACCCGGAGCGGGAATCGAACCCACAACCTCCAGGTCCCTGCAGCTGTGTGACTGCGACACTACCTGCTGCGCCACCGTGCCGCACTCACATTTTTTCAGCCAGAAAAATATCAAAATCATATAATAAAAAAAGAAAAACTAATAATAATAATAAATAAATAAACAAACAAACATATTTAGTCCTGTTTAACTGGACTTGGCATAATTCAGTGCATGTCAAATATTGAATAAAAACTGTTTTATTTTCTTTAATTATTTTAGGGGTCATTACAATCCACATGTTTGAAGGGTTTTGGTGCCCGATGTCCTTCCTGACAAAACACTCCCTTTCTTCCAGGCTTGGGAAAGGCACTAGGAGCACACTGGCACATGTGCGCACAGTGGCTGGGACAAGCAAACACTCACATTAGTGGCAGATTTCACACAGCCTTCCACCTATCAACATGCGTCTTTGGACCGAAGACAGATTCCAACCCAGAGATCCAGCAGTTTAGTGACAGAGAAGAGTAAATTATACCCTGTGTTCTGAAAATGTCATATGGTTTAATTCATATCACCCACACTCCCTTAGAGACTAATCATGCAGGGCACAAACAAAGAGGCCAAAGTGGGGAGATGGGGTGTGTGTGTGTGTGTGTGTGTGTGTGTGTGTGTGTGTGTGTGTGTATTACAGAAAGTGCTGAAAGCACCCATCTGTATTTAAACTAGCGGCTTTACGATGATGAACAATATACACAAGGGTTTAATGTGACATAACAGATATTAACACATCATCCATTTTTAAAATGTGTACTTACTGCTGCTGCTATACATTTTGCTGCAGTCCGACCTAAAAAACACAGTAGAATAATAACTATTATTTTATAATGTTAATTAATGTTATAAAACAGACACCAAAACATTAACCTGTAATTTACTACTTTAACGTTTTCTAAAATAAGTCGTAGTTTTCAATACTCTCCTTATTTCAGTTTAAGGGAAACGTATTATGAAGACATGTATTATTCAGTGAATGTGCACATTAATGTATATTTGAATCCAACCCAAGTAATTTACTGTGTGCTGCCTAAGTCAGAGCCATTCTGATGCTTCTCCGCTTCTGACGTCAAGTGCAGTGACTTTAGAATAGCCCCGCCTCCTCGTCTGAGTCTGTCCAATCACAGCGCTGGACCCGCGTTTATAGGAGGGCACAATGGCAAGGATAAACACAATGAGCACTGAGAAATAAGAGCACTAAGTAAAAATGGACAAAATGAGAACAGAGAAGAAAGACAACTGAGTGAATGCGGCTAAAAAACAGAGCTACTGCTCATTGCTCCTCACTGCTGTGCGCTCGGGGTCGGGGTGAACAGGGCTGTTTAGACAGGGGCTCACAAAGCTCTTTCTTATTCTCATTCTTGTTCTCTCTAATGGAGAAGATCCCATTCCTTATATGCATCCATTCCAAACACCTATTAGAGACTTAACACCATAATACAACAGCTCATTTAATGTATGAGGTTTCTATGATTCATTCACATCTGGAGTTGAGGCCGTTAATAGCAGTGAAATATATTAGACTTTGTTAAATGTCTGTAGAACTGTCAGTGAAATATAAACAGAGGAATTCCTAGGGATTTTATAGGAAATGGTTCATTCTTGAGAACCTTGGGAACAAAGATTTCTTAAAAGCTGTGGTGATATAAACCAGGGACTCTCTCCAACACAGACCTAGCCATTTTTAAAACTAAGATTTCCTTGAGAATTATTTTGCCTTTAAACGTCCTACGTGTTCCCCTCCGCTGGGACACGACAAACGTGTTCAAAAGCGTTTCGTTCAGCGTTTCTTTAAAGGAGCTTCAAAGGGCAGATGTCTGGTTCCTATCACCGCCACCGTAAAAAAGGTTTGCATGGTAATTTTAACAAAAACGAACCGTTTGACATGAAATCACTACACATGACCATGTTCAGCTCTTAACCCTCTACTCTTATTTAAAGACTGAAAAAATGATGAAGTTTCACTTTAATTTTTCACTGTACAAGCTCCTTTGAAGAGTCCAGCGGCTCGTTTTAGTGGGTAAACCTGGCATAAACTTTGCTTTTCCAGTTAATAATGTTAGCTTATCACATTATAAGTTAGTACAGTGAACAGAAAACGCCATCTTAAGTTAATTCAGGGTTTAATCACCTCTCATAGCGCCTGCTTGGTTACCACAAACAAAGTAACCAGGCGTCTCTCCCTCTCTCTCTCAATAGCGTTTGTATGGTAATACAGTCCTTACCCTGCTGTCTCCGCTCCAGAGTCTGTAGCCTCATCATCCACTCTGTTATGGAATAAATAAGGTTTCCGCAGCATTATTCCACCATTAAATTCCCTTTTTGCGTTTGAAATGTTGCCCTCAGGTCACACACGAACTTTTCATTTTAGTATAAGACCCCGGGCGCTGCTCTCGGTTGTTTTCAAGGTTAACCGTTAGGTTTAGTTTATTTGTCGTCGCCTAAAGGACCTTCGTTTGGATTTACTCTGATATCTACCGCCAAAAACGGAGTCAAACTCTTCTAATCTGTAACAGACTACGACAGGCAAAGTAGACACCGTAGCCCCCCAAAAATGAAGTTTCCATCTGTACGGAGAAAGAGTACCCCCAGTCTCTCAGGCTGGGAATGACAACGTAATACAGAAGACGGAGTCGATTCTTCGATTTCAAACACTGAGGAATCGACTCTGAATATTTAAATGTGTTTTGCTTTGTGGAAAGCGGGAAAACACGCAAAAAAAGCCGCCATTGTAATAGTATTAGGCATAATACAAACTCCTACACCATAAACAGACATAACAAGATAATACATTTTACAACACCGATACTCAGTGTTTGGCTCGTTGGGGTGTGGTGTTATACGAGAAAGCTGTCCTTGGTGAGTAAGCAGTCAGCGCCATGGATTTATTTCCCTTTTAAAACCGCATCTTTCCAAACACAGTCTCAGAAACAGATTCAGACAGACAGGGTTTCATGACTTCATATATCTAAGTAACCAATCCTGTTACCTCAGGGCGGGGCTTTCCAGCTACAGGTGAGTGGAGGGTTGTGCTTATTGAATACTCTTATACTCAAATATACTGAAAGTGTATTGTTGTTTTAACAAATTTTGTATTTAATTAAATTAAAATGTGCATACGTCATTTATTTAGAGGAAGAAGATTTTAACTCCTTTTCAATAATAAAAAAAAAAGTCAACAAAACTTAATAGAATCTACTACTGGAATCGACTCAATCTTGGTCGGGAAAACCGGAGTCGACTCCAGAATGTCTGGACTGAGCAGCGGTACAGAAGCAGATGGCTGTCAGCCTTCGCCTGGCTGAAACAAAGGGCAGCAGACGGGCCTGGAAAGGTTTTAAAGTACAAGTAGGGTGACATGCCTCTTAGGTGTTATTTATCTGACTGAGTTTTAGACATCGTCTGGTAGATTAAACCCCCACTCAAAAGCACAGGAAGCATTCCTTTATAATAGTGCTGTATGATACACTATTGCTATGTACCTACTAACACCCTACAAACTCTTCTACAGGTGAATTATTGTCAACAAAAATATTCTTGAGGCCTTAAAAGTATCTTATCTTTTACTCTAAATACATTCAGTAAAAATGAATAAGCAGTCAATCCCTACCTCCATTACATCCTTCTTCTACCAACACTGGCCTGCAGTCCCTCCCATGGGTTAACAGGACGGGTTCTTCAGGAGTGTGAGGTATGAAACCCTGTCTGTCTGAACCTGTATGAAATGATGAAATTTCATGATGAAAGCTTAACGTTAGCTAAAACATGTCGACTCCCAGGTTGCTATTTCAAACAGATTCAGTGATGTTGAGGTGTGGGTTCTGAGAATTCTCAGAGAGCTCCATCCTTTCCGACCCATTGCATCAAGTTCTCGTCTCACAGTGCTATTTATCTGACAGGGGCAACGACTGAGGGAGCTACACAAAGCAGGATTTCTCATTTAGCCTTTAGCAACGTCTCTGAACTCTTATCAGACGTTTTTGACTTTGAGCTCATTTGGAGAAACTGAGAAACCCTGCTGTGTGGAGTACACTTTATGTCTTTTACTTTCCCCTCCTTCATGGGTGTGTATTAACTTATAGATCTGAGAAATGTATGTGGACTTTTCCACAGTGCTTTAAATCTGAAACAACTCTGCAGCAAACAGGCTCTGTTTCTCCTAAATATACAATGAATGAACAAACATAGCTATGGTCTGTAAAAACATTCACATTTTCTTTTTTTTAAGGACAAAAAGCATGTCTTCATGCAGAAAAAGGAAGACTCAAAGCAGCAAATCCATTTATTTTTTTTCCTCCTTTTTCTACATTTAATATTGATGAAAACAAGGCCCTGTACAGTCCACTTCAGTGAGTACAATAACAATTATTTTACAATTTTTACACATTGAGACATGGTGCTCCAGAAATTCCTTCTTTTACTCAAATAAAAGAACGGAAAAAAAACATACCCTCTTACAGAACTGCATTGGAAGGACCCCTAAAAAGAAAAAAAGCAAAAAAAGCAAAAAAAAAGCTAATATTTAAATTTTACATTTGGCCATGCCAAAATCTGGAACAGAAAAAAACAAACACAAAAATAAAATAAAACAGATGAGACGACCAATCCACGTCTTTAATAAACCTTGAAAATGTTAATCCACCCCTCTTCAGAAAAGGCATGCTCCGAAAGCAACTACTTATGGCTCTTTGAAACCCAATAGCAACCTTGGTTTTTTAAAATCTTCTGCAGGCAGCCAATAGTGTTACACGACCTGTACAACCGACATGGTGCCACAGACTACAAACACGTTTACACCGACACTGAGGAAAACTAAACTCAAACAGAACAAATAAAATTAATCTGGGAAGGCGTATTTTTTCTGAGCTTGAATGATCTTCGGGAGCCGTACCACGCTGGACACAATCATCACTCTTCTTTTATATTTGGGCACTTTTGTTGAATTCTAGGTCAGGCTTATAGGCTTCAGCACAGTTCTCTCACAGAGACGGACCCTCGTCTGCAAGCCCAGAGCTGAATCTGATCCAGCTCTGTTGGGAGGGAGGAGGGAGGGGGGTGGCTTTGGAAGGCTTTCACTTGAAAGGAGTCCGTACAGAAGGTTAAAGTTTAACTTCGCAGTTTTCCCCAGTTGTGATGGAAAAAAACAGAACTGAAACAAAATCAGACAGAACTAAACAAAACAACAACAACAAAAAAATAAAAAATAAACAACCTCCCACTTCATGCGCATGACCAAGTCCCAAAAATAATGCTCTCTCTCACACTCGCTTTCACTCCACACCGGCTTTCGTTTGTAATTCACAACATGATTATGCTACGTAAGTGTACACTTTGCGGTCTTCTGGCGTTCTCGCCAAGTATTCTCTCTCAATAAGTCCTTCAATGCGCTTTTTAATGACCACTGGACTCGGGAGGAACCGTGCCCTCAGCTGCTGAGTAACCTGAGGGAAGACGAGAGGAAAATATTTAATCAGCTTTACACACCGTCTACAAATCTTTAAATAAGTATGTTTTTTTTTTAATTATAATTAAATCATTAAAACAGTGAATAGTCAGCCACAGCTGTTGTGAAATGCTCTGTACAGGGGTCACATTGTTGGTAACAGGAACCAGAAGTGCCCTCTCAGAAAGGTACATGGAACGGTTAGAGCTGCAGCATGCATCTATCTTTTATAATACAGTGGAACCTCTACTAACGAACTTTCCAAGATACGAACCGGGCATTTGAATATTTTTTGCCTCCACCAACGAACCACGACTCTAGAAACAAACCCGAGCCTCCTCCGAGCCGGCGGCTGGAAATGGCCCCTGACCCCAATAGGCGAGTCTCCCAGCGCCCCCCAGACTTGAGTGAGCTTTAAAGATTAGCACATTGTAGCTTTAGCAATTTAGCATCAGTGTAAATAGCAGACATCGACATTGGTGCTAAGTTAAGCCGTATCTACGCTTCGTCTCCCCACATTCACCGCCTACTCTCCGTTATTCCCCCCACCCCCCACCTCCCGTCATACAGCCAGTGCCTGTGTTACTCCTCCAGCCAGTCGTCACGTCTCCAAGGTAGCGATGTGTAACCACTTACAACTTTATCATTTCTTTTTTATCACTGTTTCCACTGTATTTCTCTTTTATTTTTAGTAACGCTACATGTATTTTTTACTAATTTGAGAGTGTTGTAAACATATATCAGTGTAAAAAGGGTGACTTCCGGGGTGGGGGTGGAACGCATTAATTGCTTTTCCATTATTTTAAATGGTAAACATTGACTCGAGAAATGCACATTTCCACTTACGAACCGGGTCACGGAACGGATCAAGCTCGTAGACAGAGTATCCACTGTATTTCTAAATCGGAATAAAATGTATTTAGCCCAAGTGTAATGAATGAACCGTGACCCTGAATTGGATAAGCAGTTAAAGACAATGAATGAATAAGAAAAGAACTGTTTGGTGTATGAAGGGAACATTCATGGAAGACTGGTGTTTGTTTTATTGTACACTTAAGGGAGGGAAGAGTAGTTTATAACTGGTTACTGTTACCCCCTCAGGTACGAAAAAATTGGTGTTTTATAACTGTGTCTCCAGACTGATTGTAGTTATCCCTCTGGGGGGGTATTTATTTTACTGCTTTAATAATTCTGTACTTTCCCTGTACTGTTTCTGTTGAGCACTTGCCATAGTGATCTAACACAAGTAATGGAAGTCTACTCTGTGTCACCACGTTTTTCTGCTGCTCACTTCTCAACTGCATTCAGAGGATGTTCACATTTGAATCGCTTTCTGAGTCGTAACAGCCATGCAGCCCAGCTTGTTTACAGTCGAGGCTAGTGAAGTCTTTTAGCTATGAAACTCAGGTGGAAAACTAAAAGTAGAAAACTTCAGACACCAAACAAATCTTAGCAAACGGCTGGAGTAAAGAGAAAACTTAGTGAGGTTAACCATTTTTTTCAAACTTTCACAAGTTACCCGTTTTGTGGCTTATAAATGAGTTATCATCCGTACCTCAGCTACTAGCACATTGTGCTGCATCTTCTTCCTAGACTTCATGATGCGGACGATTGCCGCTTCGATCTCGTGCTTCCTGTCATCATCCACCTTCTGCCGTGTCTCTTTCCTCTCAGGGTCCGACTCCCCCTGCTTAGCAGCGACTGCAGGATCATGAGGAAAACAGAAACAGAAAGAGAAGTACATCAAAAAAAAAACATTTCAGAACACCATGGGCTGATTTTTCAAATCGACTCCAAATGTTTTTGCATTATAACACGGTCTATGAATGAAGTATGAAAAGAACATATGCTGTATATGCAGTACCTGTCTGAATCTTTACTCTGTGCAGTTTGGAGGTGAACTGGTCATTCACTGTAAATACATGGCCGTTCTCAATCTCTTTAGATTTGGGTTCCTTTGTAAGAACTCGTTGTGTGGGTTTCCCACAGGCCAGAGACTGCAGTGCTCGCACCAGCTCTCGCTCTGGGATGTCTGTCTCCTGCTGAATTTCCTGTAGAAACAAGAGGGATCATGAGGAAAGTTTTTGTGGAAGTCATCTATGTTAAAACTGACTTGAGTTGAGTAAAAACAGCTCAATTGAAGTGTGTGCAATTTTAATTTCCTGAGATGTCCCCCAGATTATGACTGGTCTTAAACGCCACATCATTCAAACTGAGGCTTACTCCTGACGGTAACTGGTGCACTATGCAAAGCTGACCTCTGCAACACATGATTATACCTCAAAGGTTGACTTCTCTCTGTTGTTGAAGAGCATCAGGATTGTCATCTGGAAAGTGGAAACCTGCAGAATGTGTTTCCTAGTATTGGAGCCTGTCACCTGGGCACCTCCCACTCCCATATCTGAACCATCCTCCTGGAGACAAAGAGGTACATGCGAGTTTAGAGCCAGAGTATTACAGCTTTAACATATTTGCCATGGCTGGTCCATTCTCAGCTGTGTATGATGTTAGGGCTCTGGCTGATGAGCAGTTACTTCACAGATACCTTTTTGATTGGGCCGTAGAAGGTGGCATTGAGGTCTGCAGAACCCATGTGATGCTGCAGTGTGAGTTGCCGGCCACTGTGTTTGGCCAAATAAAACCTGAAAAGCACAGAAAACCAGAATCACACGCGCAGTGTTGAACAGCATCCAAAGCCGCTTGCATAAAAAAACGAAAGCTGAATTTTGTACATTTGTAATTGTAGTCAAACTATATTATAATTGTGACAGGCTTAGATAGTTCACATACCTTCTAAACACTTCAAATGCATGTCTTGGCGATGGAGGGATGTTGCATTTGGGTGTGGCCGACTGAGTAGGCCAGTAACCTGTCGTCAGCACTCTTACCGTGAGGTCGACACCACCCAGAGACACCTAGAAAGAAAAATATCAAACTATCCATGATTCCTCACTTGTGTGGGTTCAGCAATGGCAGCGTGGTCTTTCTCTTACCCCCGTTGACTGCAGGTGCTGGCGGAACTCGTCCATGGTTGTGTTTGAGATGCTCATGTCCCTGAACATGCCTTCCAGTTTAGATGTGAACTGACAGCCACACTCCGTCTGCATTTCATCAGAGAGATATCAAGATAGAAAAACAAAAGAATATGTTCCAAAGTGTGAAAGAAAACAATGTGTGTGAACATATCTACAACACCATCTGTCATAACATAATATGAACCAAATCAAGCCTGATGCTGTAAGTGACAAGTCAGCCCAAATCTGTCCTGCACCCAAATACTGAGACAGATTAGAACTGGAGATGATGTGCATTACAGGTGGTGTAGCAGAGTGTGCTCTGGCACCCCCATCAACTTGCCTTCAGCTTTGAGATCATGTTCTTTTCAGAATCGTCAGAGACGCTCTTGTTTGTGAGAAGCCTCCTGGCCAAGTGCTGTTTGTAATAGCGCTCAAACACGTCCTTCTCCTGCATGAACCGGAACAGCACCATGGCTTTATCCAGGATAGACTCCACCTCCTGCTCTGTCAACTATGAGAGAGAGAGAAAGTCATATATAGAAAGACTTAGTGAATTTATCTCAAAGCAAACAACACACAAAAGAAATAAACGCACACAAACACACACAAAAGAATTTAAAAATATGGCAGTGGGAACCAAATGAGGAACTGATTAAAGCCTATCAAAGCTCCTGCACAGGAAGTATATTTCTCTCTTTTCCGCTGCAAACAGCCCAGTTAGGTTTCTTCTTCCATCTGTTTGTGTTAAACATGAAGTGACTAACGGTGCCCTTCCACTGCATGGAACCTACATGACTCTACACAACTTGGCACGGCTCTTTTCCACTGGCAAATCTAGTACCTGGTCCCTGGAATTGGGTAGGTTTTCAGTCCCAGCTCACTCAAGGTTCCAATGGTGCTGAGTAGGTACTAAATGTTGATGTGTGAATCCTGCAAAGCGCTGATTGGCCAGAGCCATGTCAATCACCACAAAATGCAGAGCTCATTCAAATCCAGCACAAATTCGCCACTTGTAAAATCTCTTAACAGCAGCTTTCACGTTTATTTTTATCTGACAACAGCAGCTCGTGACTTTGCTTTGAGGTGTTTTGAAGAGGTTTATATGCTCCTTGGGCCAATGGCCGATGAAAATTTCTGGTGAAAGCCGAATGTTTAAAAAGTAAAACTGATCTGTGAGAACTGGGTCGTGGAGCTCTGTTTAGTCCAAAAAAAAAAAAAAACAACAGGTGAATACATTATAAGTAAACAACGCCACCGTTTTTGTGGTTTTCAAAGTCAGCGATTCCTGAGAGGTTTTTCGACGTCACCAGGTCAATTTTGTGGGAGAGCCCTGCCAGTGGAAAAGCTACAAGCTTTAAGTAAGCTGAGCTGAGCCATGTCGAGTCGAGTCGTGTAGAGCCGAACCCATGCAGCTCTCAGCATAGTTAGCTAACTGTATGTAAGAATACTGACTAAGCACTGTTTGTAAGTGATTTCTTCTAAACTCTTACAATCTTTGCTCATAATGGTTCAGACCTGCAGTGTAAAACAGGCTAGTGTGACTCCTGGCTGTCTAACATTTCTCTACATGCGCTGCAGGTAGGTGTTGCAGTTTCACAGCTCCAGGGACCTGAAGGTTGTGGGTTTGATTCGCGCTCCGGGTGACTGTCTGTGAGGAGTGTGGTGTGTTCTCCCTGTGTCTGCATGGGTTTCCTCCGGGTGACTGTCTGTGAGGAGTGTGGTGTGTTCTCCCTGTGTCTGCGTGGGTTTCCTCCGGTTGACTGTCTGTGAGGAGTGTGGTGTGTTCTCCCTGTGTCTGCGTGGGTTTCCTCCGGGTGACTGTCTGTGAGGAGTGTGGTGTGTTCTCCCTGTGTCTGCGTGGGTTTCCTCCGGGTGACTGTCTGTGAGGAGTGTGGTGTGTTCTCCCTGTGTCTGCGTGGGTTTCCTCCGGGTGACTGTCTGTGAGGAGTGTGGTGTGTTCTCCCTGTGTCTGCGTGGGTTTCCTCCGGGTGACTGTCTGTGAGGAGTGTGGTGTGTTCTCCCTGTGTCTGCGTGGGTTTCCTCCGGGTGACTGTCTGTGAGGAGTGTGGTGTGTTCTCCCTGTGTTTGCGTGGGTTTCCTCCGGGTGACTGTCTGTGAGGAGTGTGGTGTGTTCTCCCTGTGTCTGCGTGGGTTTCCTCCGGGTGACTGTCTGTGAGGAGTGTGGTGTGTTCTCCCTGTGTCTGCGTGGGTTTCCTCCGGGTGACTGTCTGTGAGGAGTGTGGTGTGTTCTCCCTGTGTCTGCGTGGGTTTCCTCCGGGTGACTGTCTGTGAGAAGTGTGGTGTGTTCTCCCTGTGTCTGCGTGGGTTTCCTCCGGGTGACTGTCTGTGAGAAGTGTGGTGTGTTCTCCCCGTGGGTTTCCTCCGGGTGCTCTGGTTTCCTCCCACAGTCCAAAAACACGTTGGTAGGTGGACTGGTGACTCAAAAGTGTCCGTAGGTGTGAGTGTGTGAGTGAATGTGTGAGTGTGTGTAGCCCTGTGAAGGACTGGCACCTCCTCTGGGGTGTGTTCCTGCCTTGCACCCAGTGGTTCTGGGTGGGATCCTCAACTGGATAAGCGTTTACAGACAATGAATGAATGCTTCTCTACAATTAACTACCTAACAGGCCTAACTACCTTAGGATCTGACTCTCAGGCATTGTATGTTGAAATTTCAGCTTCAGCTTAGTCGTCACATGACGCCCTTTACACAAATTCAGGGAAGAAGTTGTAATTCCTTGTGTTTTGCATCAATAAACACATAATGCTGACTCACTCCTTTCACACCCTTCTTCAGCTTGTCGTCGATGAATAGGGAGAGGTACTCGGGCGAGCGAGGATTCAGATTGAGGAAGTACTCAAAGTCCCCTGCTATGGTCTGTTTAAACAGGCGGTCGTTATTGAAGGACTCCTGCAGGAACCGGTCGAAGCGAGACTTTAAGTCCAATAATCCCTGAATAAAAGAAACAGCAAGGTTTTAAGAGCATACAGTCACCTCAGCAGTACACTTAATCCATCGCATAAGATTTCTACAGTTCCAGGTGGTTTACTGCACTGTTCAAAGTCACAGCCATCTCTTTATTTCCAGCCAAAAAAGGAATCAGATTCAACTTTCAGCACAAAGTATATCATATCATATCTATCTTTTTAATATGTGTGCTCTTTACTGTTGTTCACCTTACTGCCCGTCTTTATTCTACAACTTAATGTCCTCAGAAAAAAAAGCTGCTCCAAAAGCTGTTGCTGACTTAAGGTCAACTGAGAAATAGAGGAAGAAAGACCATATTCAATACGTTTGATATTACTTTGATCATAAGCAGAATCTGTATCCAACATTTAAAACTGAACTTTGAAAATCCTTGCAGAGATGAAATTAAGCTTCCCAAAAAGTATGAAAGCTATAATAAAAGACAGACGGTTAGAGACAGCGCTGAATACAATTTAAAATTTAAGTCAAATCATTTTTCAGAATTATTCCTGACACTCATTACTGTAACCAAATTACTGTAAATCTGGGATGATTGCTCGTACCTGTATGTAATCAACAGGATTCTTGCCCTCTCCCTCCTCAGACACCAGAGCCTTGCCCTGCTCCCGTAAGTAGGAACTCATACATTCACACATAGTCTTCAGTCCATTTGGCACCCTGCTGAACAGCTTATACATACACGCCAGGTCTGCACATGGGGAAAAAATAGAATTTGAATTATAATAATGTAACATAATTACATAACATGACATCACGGGGAGGCACGGTGGCTTAGTGGTGAGCACGTTCGCCTCTCAGCGCTGGGATATACAAGTCCCATCTGGGGGACTGAGTTTCCATGTTCTCCCTGTGTCTGCGTGGGTTTCCTCCGGGGGCTCCAGTTTCCTCCCACAGTCCAAAAACATGGAGGTGAAGTGAACTGGCTTCTCTAATAACTGTCCTGGTGAGTGTGAATGTGTGTGTGCCCAGATATGGATTGGCGCTGTGTCCTGGGTGAAACCCTAGTGCCCGATGCAGTCCTCCAGGTGGACGGTTGTTCCTGGTCGAGAATGCGTTTGGCTGCGGCTTCTCACCAGTGTGTGTGTGTGGATTGAGTGTTCTGAGCAGTGTGGATTGTAAAGCGTCCTTGGGTGTCTAGAAAGGCGCTATATAAGTGTACTGTACTGTACTGTAGATGCAACATATATCCATTATATCCATCCATCCATTATCTGTAACCGCTTATCCAATTTAGGGTCGCGGGGGGTCCAGAGCCTACCTGGAATCATTGGGCGCAAGGCGGGAATACACCCTGGAGGGGGCGCCAGTCCTTCACAGGGCAACACAGACACACACACATTCACTCACACACTCACACCTACGGACACTTTTGAGTCGCCAATCCACCTGCAACTTGTGTTTTTGGACTGTGGGAGGAAACCGGAGCACCCGGAGGAAACCCACGCAGACACGGGGAGAACACTATATCCATTATATGTTATACATCATTTCATACGTTTTATAAGAATGGGGTTTTATTTTAATGATCATACCTTCCGTCTTCCCGTTCTTCAGCATGTGAACGAGGCCCGAGTTCTCCATCTCTACAATGGTCTTCATGTGCTTGGAGATGAGTTCCCGCTCCACCACTTTCACGATAGGCTCCTCTGTCGATTTATCCAGGCAGTGCATCACTCGCTCAATCTCTTCGTTTATCCTTGCTTCAACTTTCTTTATGTACACGCTCGCACTGTTCTCTGCCAAAAACTTCTGACTCTCCATCTGACGACACAGAACGTAAACTCCATCATGAATTGTCCATGCACTCTAATCTGGTGATATGTCATACAAACCTGGTGAGAGCTCAACAAACCTGAAAGAACTCTGCAGACATTTCTAAGAACGGTGCCTCAAAGTCCTCTTCATAAACCGACCGGCCTTCGAGGCCTAAGATCATTAACATCTGGCAGGCGTTACGTATGGCCCCTCTGATGAAGGAAAAACATTCTTTCAAAACTTTGCATGTGCTGCACTGCCTGTATCTTTAACATATCCCATGGTTTCTGTAAAACGCTGCATTGCTTTTTCCAGAATGTGATAAATAAGAGTAAAAATCTAAGGGTCATACTTAGTGAGACTAAAACGAACCCTGCGAATGCTCTGTTAGTGAGGTTCATTAAGAGTAAATATGAATGCTTCCTTCATAGCAGTCAGGTGTCAGGTGGGTCTCTGTCCTTTTCTAAACAAACTGTGTTGCGCTGTGTGTCAAGCTTGAACACAGTACAAACCAAACAAAGGACATGAATTCACAAGATGTGACAGTGAACATGCAGAGAGCACAAAGCGCTGAAAAAAGCAGCGGAGAAATTTCGGGCGCAGCTTTGACTCCTTTACCCATTTGCTGTGTTACACCACCCAAACATGCATTAAGCCCAGTGTGGGGCGCTGTTCTGAAGACTGACTCACTAATAATACGTCATAAGTAATTGTGAATGTGTCAGTGTGAACGTTAAGCAAACCACCACTAAAATGTAATAAGGGAGATCCGAACCACATTAGATGTCTCACTCCAATGCAAATATAAACAAGTAAACTTCAGACATTGGCAGATCTTGTCTGGCCAATTCTTTAACTAGCTCAAAAATGACTAAATTAAATGTGAGAATATCAAGACAAATAAAGGCTTTCATTAAAAACAAAACCATGCAAAGATCTTACCTATCCACCACCTCTCCCTTCCTCTCTCGGGCAATCATGTCTAGCAGCGTTTGTCTCAGATGGTCCCGTATGCAGCCGTAACGAACCACCTGGTCCCGAAAGATGATGAGACCTAAATTATAGACATTTTCAACGTTGTTCTGCTGCACATACACTCGGTCCTGGAGTGGGAACGACAGAGAGAGAGAGAGAGAGAGAGAGAGAGAGAGAGAGAGAGAGAGAGAGATATCAATTACTCTCACAGTCACAGCCTATAAATGAAAGCAAAAGCCCTAAGGGCAGACAATGAGAGGAACTCACCATGTACATCAGGATATCTCTGATCATCACCATCGCTGTCTGGTGGTCATTCCAGGCTTGGTTTAAAGTTTGAAGAAAGTTGTTGTTCAGAGAGTTTAATACATCATCCCGCACCTTTCAGAGATAAAAGACATCTACATTAACCAAATATCACACTGTATATCGAAACGCATCCGAGCAGTCTTTATGAAGAGTGGATTGGGTTATTCATCCACTCCTTACACAGCTCCATAAAAAAAGCAGTGATCATTAGAATGGTGAGGCACATGAGCATCAGGTCACCTCCGCATGGGACATGCATCAAAAATGTATTTGGGAAATATGACGAGTCATGCTGAGGACCTGTCAAATCAACTGAGTTCTTTATTAAAGCAGAAAGAGTGGACCTTGTCTAGACTGGGGAAGGCTCGGGGCTATGTACAGCAGAAGATCCAACATTTGAGGAAAACACTAAGTGTTGTTAGGTATTAACTTTCATTTTTATAAAATATCATTCATACTATTTATAAAACGGTGCATAAACCAAAGGTGGCCTGGTACACGGTCAGTCAGGCGGTGGGATGGATTTAGATAATATATAAGATTTGCTGTGTTTTTTTTTCTCCCCTTTTTTTTAATCTTTACAGCGGGTGAGTTATAATCTAACTGCATCAAAATAGATGACTGTTTGCATTAACAATCTTCCAGCCCTGCTTTGATGGAAGACCATGCTTATTTCACAGACTGACATAAACACTTTACCCTTTAATTTCCCAGAAACCCCAGAAAAGCAGGAACCTACAAGCATCAAAACATACGGTTTCCTCACTATAATTCCACCGCAAAGACAAATCGTGCCTTTAGGACTTATACGGTAAAAGGGCGAAACTTCAGTGAACTGCAGTTTACAGAGGAGGCACCACCATATCTCTTCCCACTGAAACCAGCCAACAAAGCAGGTCCAGGCACCTGCAGAACTGCTTAATACGACATTAATAGACTATTCAGAATGCCGGTGGATAGTTGTTTCTCATTTTAATAAGCTCAGGCTCTGCTCCACTCTCTTACTTTGTTGATGAGGTGCTCTGTGACGACCTCCCGCAGGCCCGTATAGAGCTTCTCGCCGTGTTTGTGTAAAACCATGGTGTAAGCGTTCCTATACAGCTCCTCAAAGCTCAGGCCACTGTTATTCTTCCTCTGGATCTCCTGGATGGCATTTTTCAGGAGGTCCCAGATGTTGTTGACGTACTTCTCGTCCATCGTCATCTGAGAGATGAGAGTGAGTGAGTGTTTATTGAATTAGTTTTTAAATACAACTTTGCCCTAAACATCTTTTATTACTATCAATCCATTAGTTTTATTACTAGTTTTAGTTTTATTACGTAGTTTTATTAATATCAATCCATTCTCCTGGGTTAACCCTAACCCAGGACACTTTTAACAAAGAGACAAAACTCATATCAATCTTCATCTAAACAATCAGAGCGTTTACATTTCAGATTACACTCAATTGCACTGAATTTTAGAAAGAAATCCAGATCCAGGATTCAAGGGCACAGCAGTTAAAGTCCTAACAGCCCTGTTATACAACCGTAAAAGATATTATCCAACCTGGCTCACTATTTTTTTCTAAAGTTGCCCTTGAGGTGTAACTGTATCAGAGCCTCTGATTTAGAAAAGCTATTACTGCCTCTAAACAGTAGTGTCTCTGCGTGTAATGCAGTCTGATATTCTACTCTGGTATATCTTGGTATTGCTTTGCCATTTTAGCACTATGTTTATTTGATTGATATTGAGTACAAGCCCTGCAACTTAATTCTGTTAACTGTCCAGAACCTGACAGATATCTGCTGTATGCGCCATGCCTTAGGTGCTTCAGATTGGTTAAAAACTTTTCTGTAACGTACTTTCTTAATGGTTTGCAACTCCAACACAAAACAAGCTCAGTCACGTTTGCGAGACACTCTTTTAACAGAGAAGCAGCCCTCCAGAAACAAACATTCATTAACTTTACTAATGATAACATTAATGTCATCTGATACTGTATTATATTAAATAATAACTGTCATGTTACATCAATATTACCCTGCTCTAAGGCCTACACCCAAAGCACGTCTGGTTGTAAAGCACCTAAAACTTCCTCTCGGTATAGTGTAACAGTGTGTCATAAAAACATGACCCACTTAAAGATCTACAGTGAGCTGTATCACATAAAATGCGACCTGATCCCATCTAGTTAGTTTTCTGTTGTTATGCAGCATAATACGTTATATAAAACAGTAGAAGTCTGTGTGAAAAGGTGTGATTATTTTTTTCAGGTAAAATAGCTGGGATTGCTTCAGGTGAAATATTGTGAAATCCACCAGTCTGAGAGCAAAGAGGAGATTTGTCACACTGACAAATACATTCAGTTCTAGATCGGTGCAGACATTTGTATCTTAAATTTAAATGTAAATAATAAAATAGAGTGGCACACTGGGGCAACAGGTGGAAATGCTGCCGGAGTCCAGGGGCTGTGGGTTAGAAGCCCCTTTCGGGTCACTATCTTTGAAGAATATGGTGTGAGGGTTTCCTCCCAGAGTCCAGAAACACAAGCTTGGTTGACTAATTATCCAAAAGTGAAACTGTCCACAGGTGTGAGTGTGTGAGTGAATGATGCCCTGTAATGGACTGGCACCCTGTCTACGCTGTGTCCCTGCCTTGAACCCAGTGATCCGGGGAAGGCTCTAGACCTACCGCTATGAATAAACAGAAGTTTCATACTGTTAATGTGTGGCAATTACAATTCAATTCTATTGCAGCAGAAACTCATGTTAATTATATTTGTAATTCTAAATTAATGACGGATTTAATAGATTTTGTCAATATGCCAGCCTAATTCAATTGTTCAGATGTAAAATAAAAATGTATTAAGGAACCAGCTTGGACATCTTTAGTGGTTTGTTCAGATGAACTTGCTTTACTGTCTTCACAAAAGAGGCAAATCGAACTTGAAATCATTTCAGTGATTCTGTTGCTTCATTCATAAATTAAGGTTTGACAAGGAAACCAATTAACTGAGATACAAGGTTTGATGGATTTCTATGCAAAATGACCAATGAACAAGCGCCTCTTCTGAGTTTTTATATGTAAAGTGGCTGATTAAAAAAGAGACTACTGTACAAACGCTAACCGATTTTTTTTTTAAAGTTTTATATGGATTTAATCCACAGATATCTGCTTCTCACTGACAACACTGAAATATTCTCAAGCTGTAAGACTGTCAAGAACGGGCATTTCCCATCTGATCATAGTGAATGGACTTGAAGATGATAGTTTAATCATTATGCAGAACATTCAGGTTAAATATCGATATATAATTGTGACATATTTTGATACTGAGTGGTATCAATACAACCCAGCACTAATCTACAGATCCCAACCACTTCTGTTAACGGACGATAGAGCTGGCCTCTTGTGTCTCTAGATGTCCAGCAACATTAATGTTAACATTAAGGGACACATTGAATTTTTAAAATGCAAGAATGACTATTAACGTTTTATTTTCACACAAACTAATTGGAGCTTTAGTATGACCTTCGTATAAAGCCTGCTAATGGACTAGCCTCTTTATTAACATTTCAGCAACACAATACAAACGAGGGCCAAACATATTAACCTTAATGCTAGTTGCGGCGAGTAAAATCTTTAAATTAGTAAATTGTACAACAAATAACTTAATATCTAGGAGGAAACATCATTTTTTATTCCTAATTGTATCATTCTGGTTAGTCTTGGATTGGTGACAACATCAGTTAGCTTCTTATTTACCAGCTTCTTATACGAATTTTCCGTTCCACCTTAAATGATGCAGCAGCTACATTCGGTTCACTTGTTTTATGCGTTCTAAAGTATGTATTTTTCCATTATTTGCAGTACAAATACAAGCAGAATACTCCTTTTACTAGCCACATTAATATACCAATTTTCCGTTCCACCTTAAATTGGTAGAGTTACATGTACGTTTAAGGTGGAAAGGAAAATGCGACTAATAAGATTGGTGGCTTTAAAATTAGTTTTCATACCACAAATACGAACATGAAAGACAACACGTTTGTGCTGTAACTCAGCAAAAATACAAAACAGAGAAATTGTGCTTATATGCCATGCTCTTTTTTTTCCGAAGTTTCGAGTTCCACCTTAAATAGTGCAGCAGTTACAGTGGCTACTTAAGGTGGAAAGGAACGTTTAATTAAGTTGTTTTTTATTATGTATATATAAACTCATTTTAAAATCAAGTACTCGTGTACTTGCTTTGGAACATCTGGCGCTAGACTGTAACAGCTGCAGCATTTACGTTGGAACGGGAAACTTGAATAAGAAGCCAACTTCATCCTCGGCGCTCGAGTGAAGGCGTCGCCGGCAACGGGGCTCCGTTTTCAGTGTGTACTCACAGGAAAGGCTCGTATCCTCATCTTGGTGTCCTTTTTGGAGCCGCCTTTGCTGAGATTGGACATTTTTGGCTGCTAATTCTCCGCTCACATGAAAGTTTTGTTCTGTAAAAGGATGGAGGAGAGTAAGTGTCTTTAATTGTGAGGAGATTTCTGTAGTTCTGGACTTGTTGACAAACGCCTGATGGCTCAGCTCTGCTTCTCTCAATGATGGCGGACTGTATAGAATCACATTCACATCAACAAACGCGAGAGGAGCTGAGCTGAGCTCACACAGCTTCACTGCAGCCTCTCGATGGAGCAAGTTATCTCCTAAACTCAAAGTAGTGTCTCTTCTTAAATCAAAGGTCTAGAAATATAGCAGCATTACTTTTCTGAAAATCTTCACAATAAATGTTGGAATACGGCTGTGAGGATTTGATTGCATCCAGCCACAAGAGCATCAGTGAAGTACCCCTGATGTAGGATGAATATTTTCTCACTCTGTTATGCAAGTGGTCATACTCTGGGATCACCCTTAAAACATATAACTACCACCAGTTTGAAAAAGAAAAGTACAAAAAAAGCTATTAATATGAACAGTTTACGCTGTCAATCTCAGTCATTTTTCATCTCAAACTTTATTAGAGGATTATTCACAAAGGGTTGTTCCCAGCTCTCAGTTTAAAGGTTAATTCCCTATTCAAACATCTTTTAAAATGTATATCATTTTATGTAATTTTGAAAGTGTTACAACTTTTAAAATTAGGAGTGGCTGACCCCTGGTTACCACTCATCTCCGTGTGATCCATAGCTTCTAATTGGACATGGTATCTTCTGTAGTCTTTACACAGCTGTAGGTGCTGTTGGGTTTCAGACTGTCCTTATAAAGCTTTTCTGCGATTTGTTATACTAGGCTACTGCTTTGGGTTTGATGAGTCTGAAGCAGTGTTTTCTCAGATTCTCCTCAAATTGTTTAGACCACTTCTCTTTTGGTACCACTCTTCAGGGCTCTTCCTTCAGGAAACAGTATCAGGCTGGTGTTCATTCTGAAAATGTGACCAAACTCTTTGAGTGTTTCCATTTGGATTGATACATTGTAGTTGTGGTTAATGTTGCAGCTTATCCAAATGATTTCATTTTGAAAGTGGTTGTAGCATGAGACCTCCAGGATCTGCCACAAAGCATTTATTCATTATCTGTAACCCTTATCCAGTTCAGGGTCACAATGTGTCCAGAGCCTACCTGGAATCATTGGGCGCAAGGCAGGAATACACCCTGGAGGGGGCGCCAGTCCTTCACAGGGCAACACACACACATTCACACCTATGGACACATTTGAGTCGCCAATCCACCTACCAATGTGTGTTTTTGGACTGTGGGAGGAAACTGGAGCACCTGGAGGAAACCCACACAGAAACAGAGAGAACACACCACACTCCTCACAGACAGTCACCCGGAGGAAACCCACACAGACATGGGGAGAACACACCACACTCCTCACAGACAGTCACCCGGAGGAAACCCACGCAGACACGGGGAGAACACACCACACTCCTCACAGACAGTCACCCGGAGGAAACCCACGCAGACACAGAGAGAACACACCACACTCCTCACAGACAGTCACCCGGAATGGACCCACAACCTCCAGGTCCCTGGGGTTGTGTGACTGCTACACTACCTGCTGTGCCACCGTGCCGCCCTGTCACAAAGCAGGTGGGGCAAATATTGGTGTGTACATTACTGGGCCATAACATTGTGCATCTTCACAAAATGAGGCTAATATTGTAGAGGCTAAAATGTTGTGATAAACACACATTGAGGAGTACACAAGACAATATTTAATTCTGACTGTTAATCTGATAAACTGTCACTGTGTAGCTCTGATGCCAATTTTTAAAAATGTATATTTACACTTATATAGCGCCTTTCTGGATACCCAAGGACGCTTTACAATCAACACTGCTCAGAGCGCCATTCCATTCAACACACATTCCACACACACACACTGGTGAGAAGCGTCAGGCAAACATGCACAGCATACTCTCAACCAGGAACAACCGTCTGTCTAACTGGAGAACTGCATTGGGCACTAGGGCTTCACCCAGGATAGAGCACCAATCCATATCTGGGCACACACATATTCACTCCCACAAACTCATTCACTCACAACAGGACAGTTATTACAGAAGCCCATTCCCCTAACCTTTTGGACTGTGGGAGGAAACTGGAGACCCCAGAGGAAACCCATGCAGACACTGGGAGAACATGGAAACTCCACCCAGATAGGCCATGAACCCAAGATCCCATTGCTAGGAGGCAAACGTGCTAATCACCAAAGCACCGTGCCGCCCAAAGGCACACCCAGGCCAGCTCTACTCCATATATCCAAATATTCTTTTAGATAGAAATCAGTAGTTATTATATTATTTTAACATTTAATTGTTTTTTAAATAAGAATGACCAATAAAGAAAGTATTAAAAACTTTATAAAAAATGTATTACTGCCAGTTATATCTGACACATATTCAAACTAAAACATGGCTTTAATATTTTTTTCAATAACTTTTAAATCATATTTTTGTATTTTGATCTTGAGATTTGAGATATTTTTTTTAACAAATATTTAATACATATTTAAATTAGCTGTTATTCTATTACTTCTCTGAGCTGTGTTCAGTTTGCGTAAGTAAAATGCATGTAAGTATAGTTAAAATGTAGAAAGTAATCGCTAATTATTTGAAAAATAAAACAGTAATGTTGTTTAACATAATGCTAAGAAAACAATACAGTTAATGAATGTCACATGGTGAACTTTTTAATATTTAATATATTTTTCATGTATATTTTTGACCTCATACAGGTTGAAGTATCTATAAATAACCTAAAAGGTAAGTTCATTCATTGTCTGTAAGAGCTTATCCAGTTCAGGGTCGCGGTGGGTCCAGAGCCTACCTGGAATCATTGGGTGCAAGGCAGGAATACACCCTGGAGGGGTGGAGGGGACAGTCCTTCACAGGGCAACACACACTTTTGAGTCGCCAATCCACCTACCAACGTGTGTCCTTGGACTGTGGGAGGAAACCGGAGCACCCAGAGGAAACCCACACGGACACGGGGAGAACACACCAACTCCTCACAGACAGTCACCCGGAGGAAACCCACACGGACACGGGGAGAACACACCAACTCCTCACAGACAGTCACCCGGAGGAAACCCACGCAGACACAGAGAGAACACACCACACTCCTCACAGACAGTCACCCGGAGGAAACCCACGCAGACACAGGGAGAACACACCACACTCCTCACAGACAGTCACCCGGAGGAAACCCACACGGACACGGGGAGAACACACCAACTCCTCACAGACAGTCACCCGGAGGAAACCCACGCAGACACAGAGAGAACACACCACACTCCTCACAGACAGTCACCCGGAGGAAACCCACGCAGACACAGGGAGAACACACCACACTCCTCACAGACAGTCACCCGGAGGAAACCCACACGGACACGGGGAGAACACACCACACTCCTCACAGACAGTCACCCGGAGGAAACCCACGCAGACACAGGGAGAACACACCAACTCCTCACAGACAGTCACCCGGAGGAAACCCACACGGACACAGAGAGAACACACCACACTCCTCACAGACAGTCACCCGGAGGAAACCCACGCAGACACAGGGAGAACACACCACACTCCTCACAGACAGTCACCCGGAGGAAACCCACGCAGACACAGGGAGAACACACCACACTCCTCACAGACAGTCACCCGGAGGAAACCCACGCAGACACAGGGAGAACACGCCACACTCCTCACAGACAGTCACCCGGAGGAAACCCACGCAGACACAGGGAGAACATGCCACACTCCTCACAGACAGTCACCCGGAGGAAACCCACACGGACACGGGGAGAACACACCACACTCCTCACAGACAGTCACCCGGAGGAAACCCACGCAGACACAGGGAGAACACACCAACTCCTCACAGACAGTCACCCGGAGGAAACCCACACGGACACAGAGAGAACACACCACACTCCTCACAGACAGTCACCCGGAGGAAACCCACGCAGACACAGGGAGAACACACCACACTCCTCACAGACAGTCACCCGGAGGAAACCCACGCAGACACAGGGAGAACACACCACACTCCTCACAGACAGTCACCCGGAGGAAACCCACGCAGACACAGGGAGAACACGCCACACTCCTCACAGACAGTCACCCGGAGGAAACCCACGCAGACACAGGGAGAACATGCCACACTCCTCACAGACAGTCACCCGGAGGAAACCCACACGGACACGGGGAGAACACACCAACTCCTCACAGACAGTCACCCGGAGGAAACCCACGCAGACACAGGGAGAACACACCACACTCCTCACAGACAGTCACCCGGAGGAAACCCACAAGGACACGGGGAGAACACACCACACTCCTCACAGACAGTCACCCGGAGGAAACCCACGCAGACACAGGGAGAACACACCACACTCCTCACAGACAGTCACCCGGAGGAAACCCACGCAGACACAGGGAGAACACACCACACTCCTCACAGACAGTCACCCGGAGGAAACCCACGCAGACACAGGGAGAACACGCCACACTCCTCACAGACAGTCACCCGGAGGAAACCCACGCAGACACAGGGAGAACATGCCACACTCCTCACAGACAGTCACCCGGAGGAAACCCACACGGACACGGGGAGAACACACCAACTCCTCACAGACAGTCACCCGGAGGAAACCCACGCAGACACAGAGAGAACACACCACACTCCTCACAGACAGTCACCCGGAGGAAACCCACGCAGACACAGGGAGAACACACCACACTCCTCACAGACAGTCACCCGGAGGAAACCCACGCAGACACAGAGAGAACACACCACACTCCTCACAGACAGTCACCCGGAGGAAACCCACGCAGACACAGGGAGAACACACCACACTCCTCACAGACAGTCACCCGGAGGAAACCCACACGGACACGGGGAGAACACACCACACTCCTCACAGACAGTCACCCGGAGGAAACCCACGCAGACACAGGGAGAACACACCACACTCCTCACAGACAGTCACCCGGAGGAAACCCACGCAGACACAGGGAGAACACACCACACTCCTCACAGACAGTCACCCGGAGGAAACCCACACGGACACGGGGAGAACACACCACACTCCTCACAGACAGTCACCCGGAGGAAACCCACGCAGACACAGGGAGAACACACCACACTCCTCACAGACAGTCACCCGGAGGAAACCCACACGGACACGGGGAGAACACACCACACTCCTCACAGACAGTCACCCGGAGGAAACCCACGCAGACACAGGGAGAACACACCACACTCCTCACAGACAGTCACCCGGAGGAAACCCACAAGGACACGGGGAGAACACACCACACTCCTCACAGACAGTCACCCGGAGGAAACCCACGCAGACACAGGGAGAACACACCACACTCCTCACAGACAGTCACCCGGAGGAAACCCACGCAGACACAGGGAGAACACACCACACTCCTCACAGACAGTCACCCGGAGGAAACCCACGCAGACACAGGGAGAACACGCCACACTCCTCACAGACAGTCACCCGGAGGAAACCCACGCAGACACAGGGAGAACATGCCACACTCCTCACAGACAGTCACCCGGAGGAAACCCACACGGACACGGGGAGAACACACCAACTCCTCACAGACAGTCACCCGGAGGAAACCCACGCAGACACAGAGAGAACACACCACACTCCTCACAGACAGTCACCCGGAGGAAACCCACGCAGACACAGGGAGAACACACCACACTCCTCACAGACAGTCACCCGGAGGAAACCCACGCAGACACAGGGAGAACACACCACACTCCTCACAGACAGTCACCCGGAGGAAACCCACACGGACACGGGGAGAACACACCACACTCCTCACAGACAGTCACCCGGAGGAAACCCACGCAGACACAGGGAGAACACACCAACTCCTCACAGACAGTCACCCGGAGGAAACCCACACGGACACAGAGAGAACACACCACACTCCTCACAGACAGTCACCCGGAGGAAACCCACGCAGACACAGGGAGAACACACCACACTCCTCACAGACAGTCACCCGGAGGAAACCCACGCAGACACAGGGAGAACAC
The DNA here is from genome assembly GCF_029633855.1 of Hoplias malabaricus. Lineage (NCBI taxonomy): Eukaryota > Metazoa > Chordata > Actinopteri > Characiformes > Erythrinidae > Hoplias > Hoplias malabaricus. Next base: position 65,052,471 of record NC_089820.1, read on the forward strand.
ACCACACTCCTCACAGACAGTCACCCGGAGGAAACCCACGCAGACACAGGGAGAACACACCACACTCCTCACAGACAGTCACCCGGAGGAAACCCACAAGGACACGGGGAGAACACACCACACTCCTCACAGACAGTCACCCGGAGGAAACCCACGCAGACACAGGGAGAACACACCACACTCCTCACAGACAGTCACCCGGAGGAAACCCACGCAGACACAGGGAGAACACACCACACTCCTCACAGACAGTCACCCGGAGGAAACCCACGCAGACACAGGGAGAACACGCCACACTCCTCACAGACAGTCACCCGGAGGAAACCCACGCAGACACAGGGAGAACATGCCACACTCCTCACAGACAGTCACCCGGAGGAAACCCACACGGACACGGGGAGAACACACCAACTCCTCACAGACAGTCACCCGGAGGAAACCCACGCAGACACAGAGAGAACACACCACACTCCTCACAGACAGTCACCCGGAGGAAACCCACGCAGACACAGGGAGAACACACCACACTCCTCACAGACAGTCACCCGGAGGAAACCCACGCAGACACAGAGAGAACACACCACACTCCTCACAGACAGTCACCCGGAGGAAACCCACGCAGACACAGGGAGAACACACCACACTCCTCACAGACAGTCACCCGGAGGAAACCCACACGGACACGGGGAGAACACACCACACTCCTCACAGACAGTCACCCGGAGGAAACCCACGCAGACACAGGGAGAACACACCACACTCCTCACAGACAGTCACCCGGAGGAAACCCACGCAGACACAGGGAGAACACACCACACTCCTCACAGACAGTCACCCGGAGGAAACCCACACGGACACGGGGAGAACACACCACACTCCTCACAGACAGTCACCCGGAGGAAACCCACGCAGACACAGGGAGAACACACCACACTCCTCACAGACAGTCACCCGGAGGAAACCCACACGGACACGGGGAGAACACACCACACTCCTCACAGACAGTCACCCGGAGGAAACCCACGCAGACACAGGGAGAACACACCACACTCCTCACAGACAGTCACCCGGAGGAAACCCACAAGGACACGGGGAGAACACACCACACTCCTCACAGACAGTCACCCGGAGGAAACCCACGCAGACACAGGGAGAACACACCACACTCCTCACAGACAGTCACCCGGAGGAAACCCACGCAGACACAGGGAGAACACACCACACTCCTCACAGACAGTCACCCGGAGGAAACCCACGCAGACACAGGGAGAACACGCCACACTCCTCACAGACAGTCACCCGGAGGAAACCCACGCAGACACAGGGAGAACATGCCACACTCCTCACAGACAGTCACCCGGAGGAAACCCACACGGACACGGGGAGAACACACCAACTCCTCACAGACAGTCACCCGGAGGAAACCCACGCAGACACAGAGAGAACACACCACACTCCTCACAGACAGTCACCCGGAGGAAACCCACGCAGACACAGGGAGAACACACCACACTCCTCACAGACAGTCACCCGGAGGAAACCCACGCAGACACAGGGAGAACACACCACACTCCTCACAGACAGTCACCCGGAGGAAACCCACACGGACACGGGGAGAACACACCACACTCCTCACAGACAGTCACCCGGAGGAAACCCACGCAGACACAGGGAGAACACACCAACTCCTCACAGACAGTCACCCGGAGGAAACCCACACGGACACAGAGAGAACACACCACACTCCTCACAGACAGTCACCCGGAGGAAACCCACGCAGACACAGGGAGAACACACCACACTCCTCACAGACAGTCACCCGGAGGAAACCCACGCAGACACAGGGAGAACACACCACACTCCTCACAGACAGTCACCCGGAGGAAACCCACGCAGACACAGGGAGAACACGCCACACTCCTCACAGACAGTCACCCGGAGGAAACCCACGCAGACACAGGGAGAACACACCACACTCCTCACAGACAGTCACCCGGAGGAAACCCACACGGACACGGGGAGAACACACCACACTCCTCACAGACAGTCACCCGGAGGAAACCCACGCAGACACAGGGAGAACACACCACACTCCTCACAGACAGTCACCCGGAGGAAACCCACGCAGACACAGGGAGAACACACCACACTCCTCACAGACAGTCACCCGGAGGAAACCCACACGGACACGGGGAGAACACACCACACTCCTCACAGACAGTCACCCGGAGGAAACCCACGCAGACACAGGGAGAACACACCACACTCCTCACAGACAGTCACCCGGAGGAAACCCACACGGACACGGGGAGAACACACCACACTCCTCACAGACAGTCACCCGGAGGAAACCCACGCAGACACAGGGAGAACACACCACACTCCTCACAGACAGTCACCCGGAGGAAACCCACAAGGACACGGGGAGAACACACCACACTCCTCACAGACAGTCACCCGGAGGAAACCCACGCAGACACAGGGAGAACACACCACACTCCTCACAGACAGTCACCCGGAGGAAACCCACGCAGACACAGGGAGAACACACCACACTCCTCACAGACAGTCACCCGGAGGAAACCCACGCAGACACAGGGAGAACACGCCACACTCCTCACAGACAGTCACCCGGAGGAAACCCACGCAGACACAGGGAGAACATGCCACACTCCTCACAGACAGTCACCCGGAGGAAACCCACACGGACACGGGGAGAACACACCACACTCCTCACAGACAGTCACCCGGAGGAAACCCACGCAGACACAGGGAGAACACACCACACTCCTCACAGACAGTCACCCGGAGGAAACCCACGCAGACACAGGGAGAACACACCACACTCCTCACAGACAGTCACCCGGAGGAAACCCACACGGACACGGGGAGAACACACCACACTCCTCACAGACAGTCACCCGGAGGAAACCCACGCAGACACAGGGAGAACACACCACACTCCTCACAGACAGTCACCCGGAGGAAACCCACGCAGACACAGGGAGAACACACCACACTCCTCACAGACAGTCACCCGGAGGAAACCCACACGGACACGGGGAGAACACACCACACTCCTCACAGACAGTCACCCGGAGGAAACCCACGCAGACACAGGGAGAACACACCACACTCCTCACAGACAGTCACCCGGAGCGGGAATCCCTGGTCCCTGGAGCTGTGTGACTGCGACACTACCTGCTGGGCCACCAAGCCGCCCTAAAATGTAATTTATTTTTATATATTTATGATAGGTTTAATTTATAATCTACTTATAATCTTGCTTCATAACATAAAGTTTTCTAAGGAATGTAAAACAGAAGAGTCCTTCCTTTGACTGAAGGAGAATTATTGGGGGTAAGCTCCACCTTAAATGTCGCTGTAAGTGTCGTTACATATAATTACTGCACTATTTAAGGTGGAATGGAGAATTCGTTTTAGGCGGCGAATGGGGAGCCAAGTTAAGCCTCGTTTTCGGGACCCAGGGCTTTTCACACCGCTCTGCTTCAGATAAAGACCTCAAAGATTCAGGAGAAACATCGGAAGGGAATTATTTATATATGTTTCCAGACACATTTTTCTACTTAACACGACTGAAAGGATTTGCAGGACTCTACAGAAGAAGCGACCTGCATTTTCTCTGAGGATTTATTTGGGGGCCGCTACTCGCCTAGAACAAAACATGAATATATTTTTCGTAAGAGAATATACCAAAACCTGAAGCACAGAAATGGTAATTTTTTATGTTTTAACTTCCATATGCTGACTCAATATCAATATAGCAAATATTTTGTCGTTTTAATAACTAAATGTGGTTTAATAGCTGAATAAATGTCTTGATTCTTGTGTCTAGATTCTAGTTTTGAAATGTCCATATTAAATTATTTAATATAAAATAATAGCAATAATTAATATAAAAGTCATGCGCAGATGTTTGGGCACTGCTGATCAATTTTGACTGTTTTGAGGTGGTTATATGATTAATAGGTATTTAATAAAGTAACCCAATTATTCTATATATGTGTTAAATATACACACATCAATATTACCGATTATTAAATATATTTTTTAAATGTTTATTTTTATCTTTACCCAAACTTTTGCATTTTGCTTCGTTTAACTGAATTTTGTTGATTTGATTTCTAATTATTTAGGGAAATTATTTCTGGTCCTTACCCTTCTTAATCTTAACCCTTATTTTATTTACAGTACGGTTTTATCAACACATGTTTGAAATCGCTGGTGATGGACAAGTTTGGAGAAGAAACATGGACAAAACTCAGGTAAATATATTCAATAATTATGATTGAATCTTAAGATGATTATTATTGTCCACCAGGTGGCACCAGTGGCTTCAACATCGCAAACTCACGCGGAGTAAAATGAGGAAAGGAAAGCACAAACACGGGTTGTATCTCAATTGGCTTCGTGCTCCCTCTGTATCACAGTATGTCAGGGGTCGGTATCCCGCGGCTCTTTGATCTCTCTGATGCGGCTCAGCTTTTGAAAATGATTAATGAGTATTTAATTAAAATGTATTTTATTTTGGTTCGTTCATTTTCAAAATGTAATTCTATGAAGATTATGGCGATCTTGTAACAGCTAAAATATTTTAATATTTAATATTTAAAATATTTTTGTCGCTCTTTATACACGTCACAACTTCCAATGTGCGACACCCGTCAGTGTGCGGTTCCTTGAACTTTCTGACCGCTGACTGCACGGCGCCAGTGAAATAATGACGGCACACAGAGAGAGGACAGCGTTGTTGTTTGCTGCCGGTGGATAATTTAAGTTCGGCGTTTTTTCCCCATTACTACAAGGACTCAAACAGACATTGAGTATTTTACTTAACCGTCAACACAACGTCTTTTTTTCGGAGTTAAAAATGTTTTGTTGAATGCAGAAATGTTATTTCATTTTCTCTGCAGTCGTTCGTTGATTTCATAAATGTAACACAGTGTAGTTTGTTTATACAGAGCACAAAGGCAAAAAAAACCCTGTTATTTCAGTGTTATTTCATTTAGAATTTCAAAAGGGTTTTGTGGCTCCCAGTGTTTTCTTCACTGTGTGAAACGGGTCCAAACGGCTCTTTGAGTGGTAAAGGTTGCAGACCCCTGCACTATGTAGACTAAAATACAGCTTCTGCACTCGAACAGCAAACGCCATTTAAACTCAACCAAAGGCTGCACCATTCGAGGTGACACGGTGGCGCAGGCACAAAACTCCAAGGGCTTGGAGGTTGTGGGTTCAAGTCCCACTCTGGAGGGCTGTGAGGAGATTGGTGTGCTCTCCCCGCGTCTCCGTGGGTTTCCTCCCGTTTCCTCCCACGGTCCAAAAACACATGTTGGTAGGTGGACTGACTACTCAAAAGTATCCATAGGTGTGAGTGTGTGTCATTCTGCAAAGGACTGGGTTAGGGCTAACCCAGACAGTCACCCGGAGGAAACCCACACAGACACAGAGAGAACACACCACACTCCTCACAGACAGTCACCCGGAGGAAACCTACGCAGACACAGGGAGAACACACCACACTCCTCACAGACAGTCACCCGGAGGAAACCTACACAGACACAGGGAGAACACACCACACTCCTCACAGACAGTCACCCGGAGGAAACCCACGCAGACACAGGGAGAACACACCACACTCCTCACAGACAGTCACCCGGAGGAAACCCACACAGACACAAAGAGAACACACCACACTCCTCACAGACAGTCACCCGGAGGAAACCTACGCAGACACAGGGAGAACACACCACACTCCTCACAGACAGTCACCCGGAGGAAACCTACACAGACACAGGGAGAACACACCACACTCCTCACAGACAGTCACCCGGAGGAAACCTACGCAGACACAGGGAGAACACACCACACTCCTCACAGACAGTCACCCGGAGGAAACCTACGCAGACACAGGGAGAACACACCACACTCCTCACAGACAGTCACCCGGAGGAAACCCACGCAGACACACAGAGAACACACCACACTCCTCACAGACAGTCACCCGGAGGAAACCCACATAGACACAGAGAGAACACACCACACTCTTCACAGACAGTCACCCAGAGAAAACCCACGCAGACACAGAGAGAACACACCACACTCCTCACAGACAGTCACAAGGAGGAAACCCATACAGACACAGAGAGAACACACCACACTCTTCACAGACAGTCACCCGGAGAAAACCCACGCAGACACAGAGAGATCACCACACTCCTCACAGACAGTCACCCGGAGGAAACCCACGCAGGCACAGAGAGAACACACCACACTCCTCACAGACAGTCACCCGGAGGAAACCCACACAGACACAGAGAGAACACACCACACTCCTCACAGACAGTCACCTGGAGGAAACCCACGCAGACACAGGGAGAACACACCACACTCCTCACAGACAGTCACCCGGAGGAAACCCACGCAGACACATGGAGAACACACCACACTCCTCACAGACAGTCACCCGGAGGAAACCCACGCAGACACAGAGAGAACACACCACACTCCTCACAGACAGTCACAAGGTGGAAACCCACGCAGACACAGAGAGATCACCACACTCCTCACAGAAAGTCACCCGGAGGAAACCCACGCAGACACAGGGAGAACACACCACACTCCTCACAGACAGTCACTCGGAGGAAACCCACGCAGACACAGAGAGAACACACCACACTCCTCACAGACAGTCACAAGGTGGAAACCCATGCAGACACAGGGAGATCACACCACACTCCTCACAGACAGTCACAAGGAGGAAACCCACGCAGACACAGGGAGAACACACCACACTCCTCACAGACAGTCACCCGGAGGAAACCCACGCAGACACAGAGAGAACACACCACACTCCTCACAGACAGTCACCCGGAGGAAACCCACGCAGACACAGAGAGAACACACCACACTCCTCACATACAGTCACCCAGAGCGGGAATCGAACCCACAAACTCCAGGTCCATGGAGCTGTGTGACTGCAACACCTACCTGCTGCGGATAAGTCAAATATAGCTTCAGACAATGAAGTGAAGTGCTCTGTGTAGGGAGCAGGGAGCCATTGGAGGACAGTCCTACTGTTGTGGACACCTGTTAATGCACAATTACCTTCTGTTTTCTAAGTGAACCATGAAAATAAAACTGAACAAAAAACTTATTAAAAAAAAAAATATATATATATATATATATACACACATTTGTGGAACAATGAAATATACATTTGCAGAGAATTAAAGGGTATTGTTAGATGTGAATTAGTTTGTAATTGGCACGAATAATGGTATAAATTCTTGCTTAACTGCTTGTAATAAATGTTGGGTGGTTTAAAGGAAAGCTGTTTTTCAGGGAACAAGCTGGGGTCCAGGACACCTTCATGACATATGAAGTCTACCAGGATGAGATTACCCTGCGACTGGTAGCAGAGGCCTGCAGACTGCTCGGTACAGCACATTATTTAATGTAGAATCAGGTCATGTTAAAGTGTAGAAATGGGAAATGTGAATCGTCCTTTGAAATAAGATAAAAACCAACTTGTAGTTACACATTAATAATAGATACAACAACAGTGTAACTACTACTGATGTATTCATGACTACACAAGTGAACCTTGAGAGTTGCAGCAGTATATTTTATTCATGTAATTGCACATATGACAACACTGTGGCACAACAGGTAGTGTCTCTGTCACGTAGCCGGCAGGTTCATTAGAGCATGGTGGCCCCAGGCTCTTGTTCCGCAGCTCTAGAGCATCTCATTTTGTTTTGTGCTTTTCTGTAAAGATGAAACAAACAATACTCTTGAAAATCTGTGTCTGTATTGGATGCTGTTGAAAGTAAATGAATTGATAGGGGAATCTAGAAATGCTTGGATAAATAGTGTATTTTCTCACTTATATATTAATGCTGTATGCATTTGTTTTATATTACTTATATTTGACTTCTTTTATATGTGTGTTCTCCCTTTGTCTGCGTGGGTTTTCTCCGGGTCACTGTCTGTGAGGAGTGTGGTGTGTTCTCCCTGTGTCTGCGTGGGTTTCCGCCGGGTGACTGTCTGTGAGGAGTGTGGTGTTTTCTCCCTGTGTCTGCGTGGGTTTCCTCCGGGTGACTGTCTGTGAGGAGTGTGGTGTGTTCTCCCTGTGTCTGCGTGGGTTTTCTCCGGGTCACTGTCTGTGAGGAGTGTGGTGTGTTCTCTCTGTGTCTGCGTGGGTTTCCGCCGGGTGACTGTCTGTGAGGAGTGTGGTGTTTTCTCCCTGTGTCTGCGTGGGTTTTCTCCGGGTGACTGTCTGTGAGGAGTGTGGTGTGTTCTCTCTGTGTCTGTGTGGGTTTCCTCCGGGTGACTGTCTGTGAGGAGTGCGGTGTGTTCTCCCTGTGTCTGCGTGGGTTTCCTCCGGGTGACTGTCTGTGAGGAGTGTGGTGTGTTCTCCCTGTGTCTGCATGGGTTTCCTCCGGGTGACTGTCTTTGAGGAGTGTGGTGTGTTCTCCCTGTGTCTGCGTGGGTTTCCTCCGGGTGACTGTCTGTGAGGAGTGTTGTGTGTTCTCCCTGTGTCTGCGTGGGTTTCCTCCGGGTGACTGTCTGTGAGGAGTGTGGTGTGTTCTCCCTGTGTCTGCATGGGTTTCCTCCGGGTGCTCCGGTTTCCTCCCACAGTCCAAAAACACACGTTGGTAGGTGGATTGACGACTCAAAAGTGTCCGTAGGTGTGAATGTGTGAGTGAATGTGTGTGTGTGTGTGTGTTGCCCTGTGAAGGACTGGCGCCCCCTCCAGGGTGTATTCCCACCTTGCGCCCAATGATTCCAGGTAGGCTCTGGACCCACCGCGACCCTGAACTGGATAAGCGCTTACAGATAATGAATGAATGAATATATAGCCTTACATAACATAATGTACTATATATTAGTATCTATAACATATTGGGCTCCAACTGGGCTGTAATCCTCTGAGCTGTGCTTTATAAAACACATCCTAGCCTAATCCTCTGTTCTGATTGGATATTTACACTTCTAAAAGTTTGAAACCAAGCCATTTCAACCCATTCCTTTGTTCTCTCTGTGAAGATGTTGAGGCGAGTGTGGTGCTGAGGCAGTTTGGGGAATACTTCTTCGAGTTCTGTAAGAGATCTGGCTATGCCCACATGCTGCGCACACTGGGAGCCAACCTCTTCGAGTTCATGGAGAATCTGGACGCTCTGCATGGTTACCTCTCGCTCTCGTACAAGGTGAGCACTGACCACAGGTGCAGCTTCAGAAACATCAGTTCATCCGGAGGAGGATTTTAATGAAAGGCTTTGTTTACAATTGCTTTCAGAAGGAATATGAATAATGTAGCTCTGTGAAGAGAAATGCAGACAGCAGTTCTTTATAAGGAACTGAAACTACAGAGTGTATTATTTACATGGCAGTTATCGTTTTACTGGAGAGAATATACACATCCTTAAATTTTAGATTTAATGCAGGGTAAAACATTTTGTTGCACTTTGTAGTGTTTCCATCAGTCCAGTTATAAGAAGTGAATTTTTCACAGCATATAAATGGATACCTGGTCAAATGAAGGATACGTAGACAATAAATATATATATATTATTAAGATAATTACATTTGATTACATTTTATTTTTGTAAAATAACTCGCAAAGAGCTTAATCACCACTGTGTCACACTATCTTCCCTTTTTAAATAGTTAGTTATTCATTTGTTTTTATATTTTTGGGGGAATTTTACAAAGTTTGTGGACTGAAATTCCCCTGTCACAGGTTTTTGGAGAATCATGTTCTTTAGGATCAATAAAGTGTTTGTTCAAATTTGATTTTAATGCAAGCATCAGTTTCAAATCAGACCGTCTCCCGGTGTGTTTGCAGGAGATGAACGCTCCCTCATTTCGTGTGGAAAAGAACCATGACGGCTCCATGCTCTTACACTATTATTCAGACCGCAGGGGGCTCTGCCACATTGTGCCTGGTGAGGCAAGACATTCTGAATTTTTGGGGTGTAAAATGAATTCCTGTGTAACTTCTTTAGGGACTGCTATGAAAACCGCAATTATTAAATCCCTGTGTTTGATTTGTGCCATGAAAATATTACATAAGATTTGAGAATAAGTCAAAGACTATTAGTAAATAAATATTCATTCATTCATTCATTATCTGTAACCCTTATCCAGTTCAGAGTCGCGGTGGGTCCAGAGCCTACCTGGAGTCATTGGGCACAAGGCAGGAATATACCCTGGAGAGGGCGCCAGTCCTTCACAGGGCAACACACACACACACTCACACCTACGGACACTTTTGAGTCGCCAATCCACCTACCAATGTGTGTTTTTTTGGAATGTGGGAGGAAACCAGAGCACCTGGAGGAAACCCACACAGACACAGGGAGAACACACCACACTCCTCACAGACAGTCACCCGGAGGAAACCCATGCAGACACAGGGAGAACACACCACACTCCTCACAGACAGTCACCCGGAGGAAACCCACGCAGACACAGGGAGAACACACCACACTCCTCACAGACAGTCACCCGGAGGAAACCCACGCAGACACAGGGAGAACACACCACACTCCTCACAGACAGTCACCCGGAGGAAACCCACACGGACACGGGGAGAACACACCAACTCCTCACAGACAGTCACCCGGAGGAAACCCACGCAGACACAGAGAGAACACACCACACTCCTCACAGACAGTCACCCGGAGGAAACCCACGCAGACACAGGGAGAACACACCACACTACCTGCTGCGCCACTGTGCCGCCCAGTAAATAAATAAATAAAAAAAATTATTAACCATAAAGGACAGCACGGTGGTGCAGCAGGTAGGTGTCGCAATCACACAGCTCCAGGGACCTGGAGGTTGTGGGTTTGATTCCCGCTCCGGGTGACTGTCTGTGAGTAGTGTAGTGTGTTCTCCCTGTGTCTGTGTGGGTTTCCTCCGGGTGACTGTCTGTGAGGAGTGTATTGTGTTCTCCCTGTGTCTGTGTGGGTTTCCTCCGGGTGACTGTCTGTGAGGAGTGTATTGTGTTCTCCCTGTGTCTGCATAGGTTTACTCTGAGTGCTCCGGCTTCCTCCCACAGTCCAAAAACACACGTTGGTAAGTGGATTGGTGACTCAAAAGTGTTCGTAGGTGTGAGTGTGTGTGTCTGTGTTGCCCTGTGAAGGACTGGCGCCCCCTCCAGGGTGTATTCCCGCCTTGTGCCCAATGATTCCAGGTAGACTCTGGACCCACCGCGACCCTGAACTGGATAAGGGTTACAGTTAATGAATGAATGAATGAGGATTAACCAAAAAGAATGTGCACTGCCTAGATCTATCACATCATCGGACAGGCACGCACGCCAGCTATCAGCCTGAGATATTTGACTCCCAGTCTTGAATGGCCGAGGCATCATCACAGGCGATCAAACTTGCCAGTAGAGACCCCCTCATAATAACAAACTTAACAACATACTTTTCTACAGATAACAATTTCTTAATAATGAATTGTTGCAGGTTTCGCTCGTACAGATGTGCAGTGTTTGTAAGAGTTTATCTCAAACTTTCAATTGTTCTGATTATAATCAGGCATCATCGGAGCCGTCGCGAAAGACTTCTTCAGCAGTCGTATAGAGATGGAGATTGTGAATCAGATGGAGGAGGTGGAGAGAACTGGGAAGAAGGAACATGTAGTTTTCCTCATAACTCATCACACAGCAATTTCAGACAAAATAAACAGCAGGAACATCAACACAACATCAGCCTCAAAACTCACTCAGGCCTCGGAGCGCAGACACCACACAGAGCACAGCAACAAACAGGTAAACAGCGCATTTTGTTCCATTGAGCTAAATCTTGGTCCACAACTGAAGTTTTCAATCTAAATTTAAGAACCAGAGATATTTACAAAGGAGATTAAACACAGAACGTGCACAATGAGTTTAACCAAATACACACCGCTATTATCTTTCCAGGAGATGGAGAAACCAAGGCAGACTAAGAAACACATGTGTGCGACACGAAGGAATCACTGGGAGACGGTCAGGGGCTTGGTGCAGCTGGGGAAAGGTACCGGTAAAAGCCACAGAGCCTTGTTAATGTGAAAGTTGTACATTTTCAAAACTACCACCTTCATGATGCATTCTTAGACATGGGTTTGTTTGTCATTTTTGGCAAATTTGCTCAATGTGCCACTGCACCAAGAAACAAGGGGTGTTTATAACATATGCTAAATGTTTTCAGGCAAACTTCTGAGGGGATTTGAGCCTGTGTTCCCTGAAGAGCTGTGTGTAGACCTGAAGACATTCTGCACTGCCTTTCCTTTCCACATCGTGTTTGATGAAGAAGTAAGAATAAGATCAGACATGATTGTTGTGCCCCGGTTTAAATATATATCACTGCTGTCTGACAAACCTTGTGTCTCCATAAATGCAGTGTTACTGAAGAAGGAAACAAACCTTTTGTAGCTCAAGTTCAAGTACCAAGAAGTTTATTGTCATTTCAGCAGTATACAGTGTTTACAGCACACAGTGAAACGAAATAGCGTTCCTCCAGGACCAAGGTGCTACATAAGACAATACACAACATTAAAGTGCAACTAGTGCAAAGCTAGTGCAACATAAAACAGTGCACACACATTAAAGTGCAAACACAACATTAAAGTGCAATGTATAGTAAAGTGCTTCAGTGTAAGGCAGTCAGACTCTTTCTATCATGAAGGGGAATTTCCACACGCCACCTGTCCCATATCGCCCCCAGAAAACGGTAATAAAATACACCTGCAAGTTTACAATTCTCTAATTTATTCAGGTAACACCAACTTCTGTCTCTAAATCAGTAGCTTAACTTTCTAACACCAGATACAACATTAACATCGATGTTCAAACATTCAGAAATACAGAAAACTGGCCTAATATTTAAACTGTGCTTCAGTTTCTCACTTTTCAATCGGTGCAAAAATGATCAAAGGCAGGTGCAGGGCGCAGGGGTGAGTTTGATTTTGGTGAGGGACATATTTGTGAGGCAAAGCCCCACCCCATTCCCAAAGTATTAGCTTAGATTCCTATGTAGACAAGGCCGTAAAATACTGCATTTATAACGATGTGGAACAGCATTTCATTAACATTAACGTTAGAGACGCTGTGTCCCAAACAACACTCTATGGAACTGTACACACTCCACTACAGAGAGCACTGCTGAGGGGGGGATATGTGTATTTTCATATTATTCAGAGCGGTGTGCGGTTTGGGACACGGCCAGAGACTAACGTTAACTTGCTGCATGTTTAGAGCGCTTTCTCACGACCTGAACACAGCTAGTGTTAACATTCACTAACTCTCAGATCCTCCTCTGTTTCACTAACAGTTAAAATACAAGCCGCTTTCACAACTGTAATTAGCCGTCGTTGTTATTTGTTGTGGTTTCCTCCGGGTGACTGTCTGTGAGGAGTGTGGTGTGTTCTCCCTGTGTCTGTGTGGGTTTCCTCTGGGTGACTGTCTGTGAGGAGTGTGGTGTGTTCTCCCTGTGTCTGCGTGGGTTTCCTCCGGGTGCTCCGGTTTCCTCCCACAGTCCAAAAACACACGTTGGTAGGTGGATTGGTGACTCAAAAGTGTCCGTACGTGAATGTGTGTGTGTGTGTGTGTGTTGCCCTGTGAAGGACTGGCGCCCCCTCCAGGATGTATTCCAGCCTTGAGCCCAATGATTCCAGGTAGGCTCTGGACCCACCGCGACCCTGAATTGGATAAAGGTTACAGATAATGAATGAATGAATGAATATTACAAATGGAGATACAAGGTTGTGTTCCAGCATGAACAATATGATGAAATTGAATGTTGGTTTTGTCTTGTATCTGTTTAATAAAGCTCAACACTTCTGCAAAGAGATGGATAGTATCTAATTGAGTAAATACTTTTATGCAAGTACCTTATTTAAATAATATATTAACAGACGTGTACGTTCTTGTGTATTTTTTTTAAAATAATAATACTTTTAATTGTAGTCAAGTACATTTGTAAATACTAATAAATGATTGTAGATTTAATGTTTAGCTTTTGTTCCACACTGTTATAATGTGCTTTGTGATTGGCCACACATCTAATTTGGGCATTTATTATTGTATTTCAGGCCGGTATGATACAAAAACAGAATAACAACGCTGTGCAATCATCAATGCTGTTAGAGACAGAAAGTTCTAAGAAGTTTCACTGCAGCTCTTAATCTTACACAGTATCTACATAGTTTTCTGAGCTGCTCAGCTACTCTTTTACTAGAGTATTAGTTTCAGTCGCTCTGCCCATCTTGGCTGCTGATTTACAGAACAGTGCACTCTACAAGTGTTCATTTCTTCTGTTTATTCATACCTCGTACCTCGATGTAGCTGAGGGTGAGGCAGGCTGGGGTGACGGTTCAGAGGATAGTTCCTGGACTCCAGACCATGGGGATCCAGCTGGATCAGTACTTCACCATCCTCCACCCTGAGGTCACCTTCACCATCGCCAGCATCCGCAAATTCATCAACAGCCATTTTGTGCTTCAGACTCTGAGAGACATGATGCCTGAGAGTTGGAGAGACGCACCCATGCTTCAGCTCAGAGGTGTCAACACTCACTGACGTTATTATTACGCAGCCTGCACACAAACTATTTCATATAACTGTATAAACTGTAGAAGAACAACGTAGAATAGACCCAGTTCACTTTACCCTTCTCCTCTATTCTTAGGTCAGATGTTGTGGATGGCATCTATGGGCTGTATGCTGTATCAGGCGTCCCCTCTGCTCCGCAGTCTTCAGGAGCTGGAGGAGAGGAGGATGTACCTGTCCGACATTGCCCCTCATGATGCCACACGCCACCTCATCCTCCTCAATCAGCAGCGGCTGGCCGAGATGGAGCTATCCAGCCAGCTGGAGCGCAAAAAAGAGCAGCTACGGCAGCTTTCACAGCACTTGGAGCAGGAGAAGCAGAAGACGGATAACCTGCTGTACGCCATGCTTCCGAAACATGTGGCCAATCAGCTGAAAGAGGGCAAGAGAGTGGATGCCGGTGAGTGAGATGAGGAGAGAAAAACGCTGCTGAAGGGTTGGATGTTATACAGATTTAATGATTTGCTTAGACAGTTTTATGGTAAAAAAACATATTTAAATAAATGTCTAGCTTACACTTAAATATAATTGGAAGTAAAAATAAATGAGTTGTTTTGAATGCAGTGCTGTCTGAGGGATTGAAGGTCAGGAACATATTTTAAGAATTAATTTTAGAATGAACACATACAAATAAACTTAAACCTTTGCATGGTTTGTATATTTGTTTAACAAAGGTTTTATTTATATGACGCACTGAATAGTGCCCCCTGTGGAGAATTTAGAAAAATATAATTCGGTAAGTGAGCGAGTGAATGAGCTAAAAGCCAGTTCTATTAAATGATTCACATCTTAAAACATATCAGAGTCCAGATGCATTTACATATTTCTGCCTTTTTATTTACATTTCACATACTGTTTTATGTTTTTGCAAGTGGGACATTCATGGGATGCAAATGCACAGATATTCACCTCATCACTTGGAGAGTGTTCTGTAGATCTAAACCAGAGCTGGAAGGAGTGAGAAAATGTGGTGATGCTGGATGTTTCTAAGACTCTGCCATAGACTCATTCATTTTTAATAAAGGCTTGTCTCTGAAGCTCGAAGTTGCTGCTGGAACCCTACGGCTCTCAGATGTAACTTTGAAGAACTGAACTGAAAAACTCGCTGTCACTCTGACTTACTCCCTAAACCCACACAAACTACACACTTTCACAAGAAGGTGAATAACTGAGACTTAACAGAGGAATTACGAACACAGTCACACGCATAGATTCCCGCTACGAGGGGCAGTGAGTCAGTTGTCCCCCAAATTGGAAAAAATCCCCCTTATCCTAGCTCCAAGTTAAAGAAAAGACAGTGAAACTGCCTCAAAGCAGGTTCTTTTCTCAGTGTCACTAGATCTGTTTGAGAGTTCAGTAATGGGTTGGAATTATAAAATATAAAATGAAACTAATCTAGCCATAGGGGCAGCACGGTGGCGCAGCAGGTAGTAGTCACACAGCTCCAGGGGCCTGGAGGTTATTGGTTCAATTCCCGCTCCGGGTGACTGTCTGTGAGGAGTGTGGTGTGTTCTCCCTGTGTCTGCGTGGGTTTAATCCGGGTGACTGTCTGTGAGGAGTGTGGTGTGTTCTCCCTGTGTCTCCCGGGTTTCCTCCGGGTGACTGTCTGTGAGGAGTGTGGTGTGTTCTCCCTGTGTCTGCGTGGGTTTCCTCCGGGTGACTGTCTGTGAGGAGTGTGGTGTGTTCTCCCTGTGTCTGCGTGGGTTTCCTCCGGGTGCTCCAGTTTCCTCCCACAGTCCAAAAACACACATTGGTAGGTGGATTGGCGACTCAAAAGTGTCCGTAGGTGTGAATGTGTTTGTGTGTGTGTGTCTGTGTTGCCCTGTGAAGGACTGGCGCCCTCTCCAGGGTGTATTCCCAGGGTGTATAATATGTTTAATATCTGGCAACCTAGGGGCTTGCTTTTACGATCTTGTCCTTACTTTTCTAAAATGAAAGATGGATTTAATATCAAAAAGAACCCTCCAAATGTGTTGTGGTGTATCAGAAAAAGTGCAATCATTACCTTAAAAATGCTTACATAAACAGACTTAATTCTATAATTTAGTCACTATTTACTTAAACTGAACTTTAATTTCTAGTCCTCATTGTGTCTCTAGGAGAGTTTAAGGAGTGCACCATTCTTTTCAGTGATGTGGTCACCTTCACCACCATCTGCTCTCAGTGTGAACCCATACAGATCGTCAACATGCTCAACTCCATGTACCTCAGATTCGACCGCCTCACCACCGTGCACAACGTCTACAAGGTGAACCCATTACTCTCTGCAGGCGTCCTGAATAAATCTTTAATCATTTGTAAGAAAAAGAGGTGGCAGCATTATGACGACAATAATTTATCTCTGAATATTTTCACAATTGCATAGAAAATCATAATTTATATAATGTATTCTGAAAATTATGGAGCACTATTGGTGGCATCCTTTTGTAATAAAATCAAGGCATGCAGAAATCTTAATAAGTCATGATAATGAGATATTTAACATGTGGGAACTAATTAATAAGGTATGAGAATGAGATATTTAATGCTTGGGAATGGGATACTTAAATATCTCATTTCTACATGTTATTAAGTTTTTCCCAAACATTAAATAGCTTGTTAATACAAGTTATTAAGTAGTTAAAATAATTGTGAAGGAATGTCAACCGCAGGGCTCTGTAGAAAACGGTGTGGTATGTTTTCCATAATTAACACATGGGACTTTTTTGAGTCCTGATTTTGTTTTATGGACATTTTTGTTTCTACAGGTTGAAACAATAGGTGATGCCTACATGGTGGTGGGTGGGGTTCCTATCCCAGTGTCCAGTCACGCACAGCGAGTGGCAAACTTTGCCCTTGGCATGATAATGGCCATAAAAGAGGTCACCAACCCTGTCACAGGAGGCCCAATTCAGGTCCGTCGAATCTTAGTATGAGGCTGGAGTTTCCTCTCCACTAAAACGTTTGTAAGGCAACATTAAAAAAAACCAATTAAATACATCTACAAATGCTTTCAGCGGATGTATGAAATATGTAAACCAACAATACCTTTACAAATTTTTATTTAGCCATATTTCAGACCTCTAGAATGATGGCTGAGTGTAAGTGTTGATTTACATGTATGAGTTTTGGTGATTTGTGATTGACTGCTGCTTGTAGATCCGGGTGGGCTTGCACAGTGGTCCCGTGCTTGCTGGTGTAGTAGGAGAGAAAATGCCGCGTTATTGTTTGTTTGGAGACACGGTGAACACTGCTTCCCGCATGGAGAGCCATGGACTGCCCGACAAAATTCACCTCAGCCCCACTGTGTATCAGTGAGTCTCCCTCTAAAGCAGGTGTTAGCATGGTTAGCTTATTCTCAGGGAAATTAAACTCACACATCCAACATGTAAAAGATAAAAAAGCGAAAATAATTTCACATCCTTTACAGGGATGTTTCATAAATATTGCTTTTAATTAATGTTTATTTAATTTCTTTACATCAAACATGTGCACATAAAGTGTGATAAAACCAAAAACAAAGGCACAGTACATTATTTTTAAAGGTTAAGCACCACTTAATGGACCTCCATGAATATTCCACATTATTGTAGTTACTGACAGATATAAGTATGAATTAAAATGAAAATAGCAGCTTAATTTGCTTTAAAACTGAAAATTTTATTAAACTGACGGAAAAACCCGAGCTCTCTACGGAAATTCTCGAACGCGACCGTGACGTCACTGGTGGACAACAGCCGAACGACGCCGCGGTAAAACACCGTTATGACTGACTGTTATGACAGTATCTAGCTAAATAACCAACACTATTCATGACAATAGCCTAGCAATAAGCTAAACTCAAATGTAGAGGTACCGTTATTCTTGTAAATGTGATCGAAGTCGAACTCGAATTCATCCGACACTATAAACCTCCGTAATGCAGCTACGTAGCCGAGTATAATCTGAGACACCGAGTTTAGCGAGTCAAGCTAACGTTAACTAACACCAACTAAAACAGGCGAAGTGAGTGTCCTTACCCTGTTTACCTCCATGTTACAGAGGCTCTTGAACACCTTTCGTTGGTGTCCTTACATGCCCATATTGTTGGAAAAGCGCCAGTGAAATGAGCTACAGATAACGGAGTGAGCGGAGGGTCCTTTCCAAAGTGCCCGTTTAAAGTGGACAAATTTAGTCCATTTTCTGGATATTTTGGGATCTTTGGGCCATTTGTTCACAGATGTCCCACTGTACATTGAATGATTGCAGCCAAAAACAACACACCTTTTCCTCATTCTGCATTAAATTAAGTGCAGCTTCTAGAGTTGTTGTCCACCATCTACGTCACAGGCAAGACGCCTATTAGAGTTTCCCAACACCGCTGGGGGGGGCGGGGGCCAACGGTCTTTTAAACCTTATTCCTTCAATTAGTAAGAAATAACATGTTTTCTGACTCTCAATAAACACAAGTTAGGAACTCAAACTCCACTGTGTTTATTTGTTTGACACTTTCATTGAGCTGCTGCTTAGCCTTTAAATATGTGTAAATCTGCTGCAGTATCAAAACAATGATAGCTTCTCAATGCCAATTTTTCATTCCCTTCCCTACCTTACTTACTCTCATAAATATGCCACTGGTCATTTAGTGTGGAAATGTGGGTGCATTAATTGCCTTAATTTGTTTTATTTGTATTATTAACCCTGTATGCGAATATTATGACTAAAATCCCATGAGTTTTGTCCATGCCCTGTGTCCAGCGCTTTGCAGGAGAAGGGTTTTCAGATGGAGGAAAGAGGGGAGATAGAGGTGAAGGGTAAAGGCCGGATGCGGACCTACTTCCTCTTGAAGAACCTGAGAGCTTTGAATGCTGAGATTTTGGGACACTTGGTGAGGGAGGCTGGCTCTGGTCAGGAGTCAGTCTGTTCCAGTGACTGCAGTGATGAACTTCCTTCCTTTAGAAGTTCTGTACAAGGTACATCAAAAATACTTAGTAATATTAAACACAGTGCAAAAAAAGGCTGTTTTTTGTTTTTAGTGAGGGTCCCAGTTTTGTGATGACAGTTCAGTACTCAGCAAATACTAGTTCGAATGTAGCACAATCCATATTTTGTTTCCATTCGTCCTGAACTGTTTCTACTCTCTCTCTGTGTCCTCTACCCTCAGCGGTTCAGAGCGATGACAGACGGCTGACAGTGGCCATGTGCTACGGCGACAATCTGACAGAAGACAAGCCATCAGCTCCTTTAACTGAAGCCCTGACCAGTGCTAAATGCCTGACAGGTATATTTCTAATGTACTTTCCTTTATTTACAGACACCTGCAAAACTTGCTTTGAATATAAGGCCAATGAACACATACAGTATCCAGGTTTTTCTGTGTGTGTGCTGTAAAACTAAGCAGCTTTTAAGTTGGGTACATCTTTTACACATGCAGATTCATGTTTGTGAAACAAGGTGGATTACTCCAGGCACTTTTGGGAAAGCACTTCTTTTGAATCTGGTAATTTTGCATAATTTGAATAAAGGGACAAAACCTTTGAGAGAAATCTTTTAAGAAAAAGAAAAGCAAGGCTTAGTTCTGACAGCAGTGGTGTATAAACAGGTAGCCGGTGGGACCAGAAGAGATCTGAAAGTCTGCAGAGTGGGTGCAGGTCTGAAAATGAAGACTTTGATGTGAAAGAAGACGCCGTACGCTGTGGTCCTGATGGAGCTGAACCTCCACCTGCTGCTCACAACAAAAGACACGTCTGTAGCAGGTTCTGTGTTCTGGTTTAAAAGCTTGGAGAATGTGATCATCAAGTAAGATTTTGCCATTTGAAAGATTAATTTTGCGTTATTAATGTTTATAAAATGGTGGCTATTTTAGCTGTTACAGCAATACACCTATGGGATTTAGTGTTTTTGGCATTTACATAAAATATAACAAATATGTAAAGATTTAATAAATAGGATTAACACAAACAAGCATTTTCTTTCTATTAGAAACAACATGAGATATATTTCAATATGTTACACATTTTTATATGTTTTTCTGCATTGGATTCAGTTCATATGAATATACATAAAACATAAGGAACAGACTCTTAAACATCTCAAATATAGCCTCTGTGTATTTAGTATTTACAGGAGATTTACACATAAGAGATTTACAGGTTTTTAGGTGACTACAGGACATTGTTCAGGTTTGTAAACATAACAGGAATTGTAGTAACAGTAAGTAGCTTTTGACCAAGAATAATATTGAACCTAAAACGTGTCAAATTTCACCTAATACTTAGATCAGCGCTGGAGTAGTGCAGGCTTATGATTCCCAGAACATCACAATATAAACATGATCACTGCCAAATTCACAAAGCAGGTTAAGTTGCCCTTACTGCCTTAGGCTTTGAGGATTTTACAAAAAAAAACTGTTTTATCACGGCTCCTCAAACGGTGTCACATCACGTGATAACATTTTGAACTGGAGGCAAACTCAAGACGCATAATAGTCCCTCAGTTTTGGGGCCGTTCCATCTTTAGAGCATGTTGATATAAAATACTCTACTCTGGAAAAATGCATAAAAGAGTTGTTTACAGTGATATTGCTATTAACCAGATATTTGTAAGATTTTATGTGCCTAAAATTTCACAGACAAAATAGATTACACGAAATGGTTAAACCCTACTTGGTACCTGTTTTATGGTGTTAAATAGAGAGAGATTTGAATCTAATCATTTATTAATTCATTCATTCAATGTCTGAAACCGCTTATCCATTCACGGTGGGTCCGGAGTCACGCCCTGGAGGGGGCGCCAGTCCTTCTCAGGGTGACAAACACTCGCATTCACTCACACCTATGGACACTTTTGAGTAGCCAAATCCACCTACCGACGTGTGTTTTTGGACTGTGGGAGGAAACCCACACGGACACGGGGAGAACACACCAAATTCTGAACAGACCCGGAGAGGGGCTCGAACCCCCAAACCCTAGGACCCTCAAGCTGTGTGACAGGGACACTGCATATTGTGCCACTGTGCCCTCCCCCTAATGAAATATGTTGTTGTTATTATTTAAATATGCAGAAATAAGGTGCTGTTATTTTGTGGAGTGGCATATGAAAGGTAGGGTAAGATAAAAAATATCCAAAAAGGAAACATCAACCGTGTTCACCAACATCTTTGGTGAGGGTTGGGCTCTTCATATAAGAATATATTTCCGTATGAAAATACCATTCTAGAAAAAAATAAGGTCATTGCACCAATGCCATTGTGCGGTCCAGTGAGTCTGAGTCTGAAACACATCTCAGTCTTTGTAGCATCTCAACTAAATGTCATAATTGTGCAGAAAGGTCGAGAAGTTCATTGTTTAAAGCTGCATAAATATTGTGTTGTGATGTCACATTACGAGATACTGACACCAAGCTGGCGTCTCGTGCAGGGGCCTCGTGGCTTAGCGGGAATCTGACCTGCATCGAACTTGTGGACACCTGATCTCCACAAAGGCCGGAGATGGGCGTTTTTTTTTTTTTTTTTAACAACATGAGAAACCCTGTCTTCTGTGCTAGGATTGGATAGTTCATACTCTGTTGTAGTCCATCCACTCACAGTAACTTGATTTTGAAGAAACGAGAACCAGTCCTGTGTGAGGAGGCGGGATCATGGCTGGAAGATAAATAACTGTGAGAGAACTGGAAGGAGACTGTGGGCAGAACTAGGTCGGTGTGCTCAGATGAATTTTGGGGGAAACCAAATCTGTAATTGGAGTCATGGACTGGAGGTCAGGTGTTACAAATCAAACGTCAGGCTGACCTGAAAACAAGAGCCAGCAATCGGTTAACATGGGCGATAAACCTCCTCGATGTCCACGTCCACACTGCTGTGTCCTTTTCCGGCCTTTCCCACCGTTAATGTCCGTTTCTCTCCTCACGAGTCCGTTTCCACGATTGCGTTAAGGTCTGACGAGCTCTTGTCCACCATGCGGTTGGGTAACACTGGCCTGTTGGTGTAAATGTCTTCCACGGGCAGTAGGAAAGTGACCGTTTTCACTTTGGCTCTGAAATGGAAAGGTTCTCATGTTAGAAATATGGGTAACACTTTAGGTCACAAGGCTACATGACACCATTTAATTACAAGAGTCTTAAACCTTCTTAAACATCTATAACAGCTTATTCCAGTCATCGTCAGTCATAACAGAGGCTACTTTAGTCATAAACATTTATGGCTTATGAGATGTTATTAAAGACTTACGTAACTCCATCTTAGAGATATTCCATAAACAAATACAGGGTCATATGTGTTCACAATCCAAAGACAAATATGTATCTCCATTTTTGTGGATTTGAACACAGCTGTACTTCACGTGACACTGAAAATGATGAATGGACCAATAGATATGCTCCAGAATTGCTTAGAATTAATACTTTTTACATTGATTTCCATTGAAAGTCTCCTGTGAAATTATTATTTCAGAGATGTACGTTTTTCTTTGGACAACGATGATGCACAACATCCACTAAGCTCAAATCCAGAATGATGGCTCAAATCTGAGTTTAATTTATAACTGATTGGATCAGGAGAGATTTCCTGGACTCTGACCTTTTCCAGTTGTGCATGAACCTCCTTTGTAATTGAAACAGATTCAGATCTAAACTCTGAACACATGCCCCCCAATTGGAATGGATTTCTTCTCACCTTCCTGCCCCTCTGACTGCCAGAGTGAACTCTCTGAAGCAGCGGCACATGAGCATTGTAGAGCATGGGCCAGTGTGGTGTAAACTCCTTCAGTACTATGTTGTGTGAAAGTGGGACTGGAATCTCTGGAGTGATGGAGCATTCAATCGAGTTGTAATCCAGATGTAAATCAGTCGTAACTAGAACACTTGAGGCTCTTAAAAAGGACAATGTGACTCTGAGCTGCAAATATTTGTAATTTCAGAAGTTGTGTGAGGGCACTGCAGGCTCACCTGGTTTGATTGACGCATTGCTGAAGGGAGCGTTTGCTCTGTAGCATTTCCTTGAAGCTGCCGTTGTCGGCTCGGTTCGTGTTGTCAGTTGTGCTGCTGCTCTTTGCTGTGTCTTTCTTCTGTGGAATGGTGAGGGTGTTGGAAGAGACGGAGTACCGCCGCACAGTCATTATGATGTTTTCTGGTGGAGGAGAGACACCAAGTTTAAGCAGCTGCACCTGATGCTTGTGGTGCATGATACCAGTTGTTGGTGACAGGGTTATAAATCACCCCTGAATTGGAATCATCCCCTGGAGTGGCATCTAATTCCTTTAGGACGACTAGGAGTGAATCTTTTGAATCACAACTATTCATCGAACATCACTAAACTCATTTATGTTCCTGTGGCTCAATGCAATTAGATCCTCATTGCAATGTATTACAAGGGGGATGAGGGGACAAACATCTTAAGTACTTTAGATTTCTGAGAAATCTGGAACCTACCCTGAATCATTGGACAAACTACACACTCACTCA
This sequence comes from Hoplias malabaricus, assembly GCF_029633855.1. NCBI lineage: Eukaryota > Metazoa > Chordata > Actinopteri > Characiformes > Erythrinidae > Hoplias > Hoplias malabaricus. Next base: position 65,076,514 of record NC_089820.1, read on the forward strand.
TTCACTCACACTCACACCACATGCATTTGTCAGAGACCACCTCTTGTTATTCTATTTCTAACTTAAGACAAATATTGAAACAACCATAAAGCACCCAAGAAGCAAATCCAGAAATTATTACAGAGAAAAGGAAACAGACAAAAAAGAAGTAACAATTTTAACCGACTGTAAAGTGTCATTAGGTATTGTGTGAGAAAAGGAAACAGACAAGAAAGAAGAACCCGTTTATCAAATGAAAGACTCCTATAAAGGCATGGTGTAGCCTTTTAAACTTACCTTCTGGGCCAAAAACATGCTGCAATATCAAACTAGGCACATGTTTATAGCCCACTAGCTCTAGCCTGTTGCCTTACCTTTATATTGCCCTTCCAGCGCTGGTGCGGAGACATTCCTCCTTAAGTGTGCACTACTAGAATTGTCCTCTCCGAGCTGTGGATCCGACCCTGAGATTGGCCAGCTCAGCTGCCCCCTCAAAGCCCTGTTCTCGCTCTCCAGCTTCTTAATCTCACCCTGCAGCTCCCGGATTAGACTCGCGAGGCCTCGGCCACTACCGCCGTCCATTCTGCCGAAGAGTGTCCGGCCTTGGGCCTTCAACAGAGCGTCCATTCATCTAGAGGGACGCTCTCATTTTTGTAGAGACGTCCCAATCTCGGCGGCGATCTTGTCCCAGGGAGATTATGTCGCCTTTCAGCAGTTATAGAGCCGCGGAGCTTCGGGTGATCGGCCTTCGGGGACGCGGCTCCATGTTTTATTCATCTCTCGTCGCTATTGAGTTTCGGCCCCCTCGTTTTGTCCAGGCCGGAGCTTCGTGGGGATCTGAAAAAATCTCCGTCTCAAAGCAGCTCAAGAGCAAATAACCCTTCAGGCTTTTGTTGGGGCTCTTTCCACCGACGGAGAAGAAGGGAAAAGAACATCAAGTTTTCAGCGAACGCGCTGATAAAGCAGAGCCAAAGAGCTGCTGGTAACTGATGCTCCCTCAGGGTCCTGAAATATTTATCAGATCTGTCAACGTAAAGCAGCAGTAAATCTAGGACGATACAAAGCAATATGACAGCAGCCCCCCTTCAGGACTTTTATATCAGGTTTATATCGGAAAATTGAGAAAATTCCTTCTGCTGAACGTGTAGAATCATTTTTGTGGTGGTTCACTCTTTCCCATCACATCTTCTTTTGGTCATTGTCCATACATCTCTGCCCCTATCCGATTACTAGATATTCTTTGGGACTCACAGGGCACGTGTACAGTGATCCTTCCTTTTCAAACTCTTACATAACTGTTGATGTTTACAGAAGCAGATCCACACAAGATAACCGCTTAAACAAACTGAACGTGAACTGGACGTGAGAGAATTCAGGTGTCTATCTCCAAGGGGAAGCACTGACCGATAAAATAGGAAGTAGTGGATCTGCCACATGAGCCTAAGGACACCTCACTTGATGAAGTGGGGTATAAAACCTTCCACGCATCAGGTTATGGAGCTTTCAGATTACGTTCGCCAAACTCGATTCGGTACCTTTATGATGTATTGAACTGGCTTTTGATGCATACACCCCTGACTTTGCTAATGCCACAATCAAATCCTCACAGAAATCATTTAATATAGTGTAGGAGACTTAGAAGGATAAAGGCTATTACTGCAGCAAAGAGAGGGACAATCTTCAATTTTCAATCTTCAAGCATGGATTTCAGAAAACATCATTGGCTGGACATTTGGCCACAGTGAGGCTTGACATGCACTGGATAAACTGCCCTCATTGCCTTCAGGCTGCTATGTTTCTGGTGCAAACCAAAATTCAAGTAACGACTCAGTTCTAAGGGAGAAATAAACACAAAGCGTTTGTAAAAGCAACACAGATGTTTAATCAAAGGAAAGTGATCACATGCTGGTAATTGGCTTAAATTATCACCCTTCTTTTGTTATCCCGCACTCTGAACTAAATGTTGTGCTAACATGGCCTCGTCCACTGAATATGCATTTGGTGAGATGAGTGTGAAACAGGTCAGGGCCAGTGCCCTGTAATGATAGCTTAGAAGCAAGACAAGGAAATAAAAAAACATTGAGAGCGTTTGATTCTGGTGTAAGAAAACCAACATCAAACCAACGTTGGATAACAAACACACAATGGGTGAAATTACAGGGTATTAGCAGGGACTCACTGTCCTGACCACTCACACTTACATTAGCGCTTTACATTTCAAATGAGCTGTATTTGAAATAATAAATAAAAATTATCCGCAAATTTGCGGCACAAATTAAGCGCTACACATTTTTGCACTAACTACATCCATAATCATAATTGCTAATTTACATTAGTATTAAATCAACAGTCAGTCGTTTTTAGTACCCAATAAATATCAATATTTTTCATTCATTCAATTTTCTCCAAGTTGAACTCACAAAAGATGAAGAATTGAAATGAATTGTGGGTCCCCCACAAAGGGGTTGGCAAGTTTGCACCAATGCATCGAGAGAGGAAGGGAGGGGCTGTCCTACCCACCCTGATTTTTTATACCAATTTGAAACCACTAGTTTAAAGGGAGCTACGCAAACTGGTGTGTCAATACGCAGCGACACTCAGCGATTCTGAACATTGTTCAATTTCTCAGTGTGTCACAGTGCGCCACAGTCTATTTCACATACTGAGACACAGTAGATGACATGGCTTTATATTTATAAAGTGTAGCCTTTTCAAATCCGTTTGAATGTGAACAGGAGCTTGGGTATTGAAGGTTCATTGGCATTTTCACAGGGCACATCTGGAACGAGGTGGCCTTTAGACCCCTGCAGAACTTCAATCTACACTTTAAAATCCCATTATTGATATAAGAAGTGATTCCAGGCTCTTGGACGTTGGTGTAAAAAAAGTGTGTGAAAGAAGCTCAGCACAGACACTATTTGTGTTGTTTTGAATCAAGTCTAAAAGATGCGCCGGCAACAACAGACACCTGATTCCTCTGTGTTTTCCCCAATCACTATGAATCATGCATGACTCTGTCTGTGGGAGAGAGAAACCCTATCAGCCTAATGTTAGGCCTTGGTCCATGTGTGGTCAGAAACTTATGGGGATTATAGTAGAGGTCAATGTGTGGAAAATAATTCATCTTAATCGTTCCTAGATGCACCTTTGTGGTCGTAGTCTCTTTTTAGAGCAACCACGCCAATGCTAACACCAGCTAACAGGCTGTCATCTACAGTACCATCTGTGCATTCAGCCTGTGTGTGGACTTGATCAGATTTGTTTCTTGTCTAAACACTTATGTGCTGTACACCGACCTAACAAAGAGTTTATCAGCTTTAACCTACTTAGATATAAACCCTATACAATGCTGCATTAGCGATCACAAAGCCACTTAACCTGTTTTCTAAGGCCTGCTCTCTTGCATAAGGCTTAGCATGAATTAATAAAAAGCCACTCTGCTCTGTGACCACTCTGTGGGCAGTAATTATAGCAGTGAAATGGAAAAAGAGTTTAGAGCAGCAGCTCTATAAGATTTCAGCCCCCGGGGCAAAGATATCCGTCACACAAATCTGCCAAGACTCTTCAGAGTGCCGTACACCTTCACTGGATTCACTAGTGTAAATGAAGTCTGCTTTCAGCTTTCTGTAATAGGCCCACTGCAGTCTTAAAGGAGCCATCAGTCATTTTTACCATGTGTTGTCTTTGTGGTCCAGGAATGAACTGGTTTATGCCCATAACGCAGGCCCCCCACATGAGGTTAGCCATGTTTAACATATGTTGATTTATACTTCTGTTTTCACTCAACGCAGAGCCTACGCCCTAGGCTAACAATTACACCCACACACCACTAGGGCTGAATCGCAAACATCTTCCTCTACAGTACTTAGTACATAATGAAGTGGTGTAGCGGAATTGCTTTTATAAAAACTCTAAAGTACACTATATATAGGGAGTAGGTCGTTGTTTGGGACAGAACAGAGTTTACATGAGGTGCCAGGAAAGTAACTAATACAAATTTAGGTATTTTCCCCCGGAGACTTCTGTATTTTTCTTTTGTTCAACATTTTTATTCCTCCCTGATGTCCACACCATGTCTGAGCTCCAGGGGTTGGACAATGGAAGTGAAACACCTGGTTTTAGACCACAGTAATTTATTAGTGTGGTGTAGGGCCTCCTTTTGCGGCCGATACAGCGTCAGTTCGTCTTGGGAATGACATACACAAGTCCTGCACAGTGGTCAGAGGGATTTGAAGCCATTCTTCTTGCAGGATAGTGGCCAGGTCTCTACGTGATGCTGGTGGAGGAAAACGTTTCCTGACTCGCTCCTCCTCCAAAACACCCCAAAGTGTCTCAATAATATTTAGATCTGGTGACTATGCAGGCCATCGGAGATGTTCAACTTCACTTTCATGTTCATCAAACCAGTCTTTCACCAGTCTCGCTGTGTGTATTGGTGCATTGTCGTCCTGATACACGGCACCGCCTTCAGGACACAATGTTTGAACCATTGGATGCACATGGTCTCACTGGTGCAGTGTGGAGTTAATGAAGATTGGTCACCAGGCTGCTCCAATTTAGCCCTGAAACCTCCCACACTACAATGACAGGTGTTTCACTTTCATTGTCTAACCCCTGTATGTCTTACTATGAATGTGCTGCTGTCTGTGTCTCTGTGTGTGGAGGAGATGAGTTCATGTTCCTGTACTTGTTCAGTTCTGACTTCAGAACCGTCACAGTCGTTGTGGTCTGCGTCGATTCCATGCGTAGTTATATTTCTTGAGAGGTGCACGTCAGGTTAAGCTGTAGGCTACGGAGTAGGGTCCACGTCAACGCTTTGCCTATAAGTATAAATAGGGCTTTAAAAATAATCTCTGAAATATTCAGGCCGTTATATAAGTAGAAAATCCAGCCAGCCTCCAAAGGTTACATAGTGCAGTTTCTGCAGTGCTGAGCCCAGAGCACCAATGAGGCCCTATTCTCCATATTACAGCTCAGTGGAACATCACAGTGATTTTGGAGCTCTAAATTTAAGGTAAAAATACGACCTAGTGTTGCTTCAAATCCTTGATCACACCATGTTCCCGAATGGAGCTCACTCATACTTGAGCAGAATGGATAAACCAATTTATCAAACATTTATTAAACGTGATATCACCTCCTGCTGTGTCTATTGAGTCTGAACCGAAGACAGATCTCAGGGTGGACACGGGATTAATCTCGGCATCTGTAGCTCCTCTCCATCAAAGCCAGTCTGGCCTCTTTGATGGACTCTGCTTTGAAGTCAGTGTTAAATGCAGTGTCGCCTCTTGAGGGAGTTTCATTATCACTGAAATGAGAGAAAATCAGGTCACGATGTCAGAAAATGGAATGCAGTTAAAGCTGGTAAACTCAGATGTAGCTACTTTTACCTTCTTCACCCAAATGTGAAGCCGAATCTTATTTACTTTTCAAAGTTCTAGTCTCTAGTGCTATGACGCTAATGTAGCTATGAAGTGGAAGCTGTGGAATGTCGGTGAGTGTGTTTTGTTTCAGACGAACCTGATGTTTTCTTATAGTGTGAAGAGATGAAATACAGCACTTTTCTGATTCCAAAATCAAACCATCTGCATTTTTTGAATAGTTCTTACATTGTAATGGTGATTTGTTAGCATTGTATTTGTGTCTGTATTGTGACATGTTAAATCAGTATCAGAGGCTGTTGTCGTTGTGTTGAGAATATGAAGATGAATTTATGTTGTTTGAATTATTGGATGACAGTATCCTTGTGCGGGCTCATTTCCTGCACGCTGTGACAGACTCTGTTAAGGTGTATTGTGATCACACACACCACTTCACACATGTCTTTTCAGCAGGCGCCTGAAAAGCCCAGCAATTATCTGTAATTACGTTGTGTCTGAAAAGACCGGGGAAGGAAATTAGCAGCACAGCTGTGTTAATAGATTCAGCTGCAGCTTCTCAATCACAACAATGAACCGTGGAGACCGTGTTGTGTAGTGTTCTCCAATACAGATGGAAATGACATGTCTGAGGCATTCTGAAGGTTCGTCGTTCGTCCTGGAGCCCAGTGCAATGCTGAGATCGACCTGGTCTGGACGTGGGGTGTCACAGCTCAGAATGAATGGTGGGTTATGCAGTTTAAATGCAGCAGAAGTGGGATGAATGAAAGTCTATGTTCAGATTGAGTGCATTATCCAAACGTGTGGTCTAAATGAATTACGGATCTTCTCAGTAACGTGAATTTTAGGTGCCATCCCTTTTTACCATTTCCACCCTAAGCCCAGAGGTACTGTGGTCTTTTGTGACATTGTCATCGTTGTTGTGAGAGCTTGAAGAACAACCTACATGCTTCAATGACTTTTTGCTTAGTTCTTGTCCATGGCGAAGAAATTGTTGGGTGGTCCTTCAAGTCTTTTGGCAAATGGTTCTATTTGTGATATCACTGAATTAACATGACACCAAAAACAGTCCTGCTGGTGTTACATAGTGTCAACAGAAATAGTACTATATACCAAGTCCAGGCTGAAAATGTTGGCTTCATTAATTTGATACATAATATTAAAAACCATATTAAAAATGCTCATTTGGTCATGCGTCCCAAATCAGGTCTGTCCCCCTTCTGGCGAAGATTGTGGTGACTGTGGCAAACTGGACTCATGCACACTTCTGGTGACGTGTGGCTCTCATTAGAAAGCGCTGTCATTCCCTGTGGGGAGTGGGTCAGAAACATGGAGGAGGTATTGTCCAGACCAAGTGCCCCAGGTTGTGTTTATAGGACACACTATTGTAAAACAGTTGATCAACCACTAGGGAGGATTACATACTCCATCACTGTGGCAAACACCCTTGATTTTAGTTGAAAAACACAAAGCAGTTGTAGAGGGGTCTATAAACATTTGGCCGATGCATTTTCATGGTTTGTTTTATAGGATATTTATATAATAAGATAATTAGATGCAATAAGAGAAGAGCATGCACTATCTATCAGAACTGCTGATTTGGTTCATTTGTTATTTAGGAAATTCACTCTTAATAACCCCCCAAAAATATGCAAAATCATAATTTTTTTTCTTCTTTAATTTAAAACAAACAAAAAAAAAATCATATAATGTTTTTTTTGTATATATAAAAACAAAACATTTTAAATATTAATTATTCTTATTTACAATTTAAAACAGTACAGGAAATTATAACACTATCAGTCATAGAAATGTTATAAAACGGTAAGGTTTCGTGTGTAAAATGTGAGAGCTGGGAACGGCAAATGTTAGGATACAAGGACACTATGCTGAGCAGGTCTACATTCATACAGGAACTAGAGGTGTGTTCAACAAGACCACGCTAGAAAAGTGGCACGAATCAGTGACGCCATTTAAACTCCTACAACTGTTAAAACAGGCTAAAATCGGCCCATGAAATCTTCACGACTGCTTGTGGTAAATGGAAAAGCCCTGTAGTAAGTCTGTAACAAATCGTTTGACCTGGTTGAACACACCTCAAGCTAGTTAAGGTCACTGTTCTCTAGAGGAACGGGGTTCAGGAGAGAAGGCATATGTGAAATTGAGTGTACATAAGAGCTGTTTTGTGTCTAGGCTGGGAAGAAGTATTCTACTCTTCCAAATCATAAACATAGAAGTCAGCTGCCAAATCTGCATCATCCACAGGAGTTTAACCTTTCACACTTACAACAGATTCAAACTTCTGGGTTTTTCCATTCCATTTTTTAGGCCACAATTTTTGTTGTCATTCCATATTAGGAATTCCAGGCTTAAGCAGTGGTAAACCAACCTTGTATATTTCCCAGGATCCTCTGAATGACGGGGTCATTAAACTAGAACACAGTGGATCATGGTTCTGGATCTTAATGAAACGTCTGTGACCTGCTTTGGTCAAAACCTCACGAGCCCCACAGCAGTGTTCTCCCCCTGTGTAAACAGCCCCTGTTCAGAACGCACCTGTTCCTTTAAATGATAATGAGCCGCTCTCTGTTCACCCCGACCCCGAGCGCACAGCAGTGAGGAGCGAGGAGCAGAAGCTCTGGTTTTTAGCCGTTTTCACTCTGTTCTCTTTCTTCTCCGTTTTTACTCAGTGCTCTTATTCCTTCGCGCTTGTTTTTCGCGCTCTCATATAAACATGGGTCCAGTGCTGTGATTGGAAATCTTAAAGTCTCTGAACTTGATGTCAGAAGCAGAATGGCTCGTTATATCCCATGTTTTCTGACTTGGGCAGGACACTGGTTGGTCCTGTTTCACAGTGCGTGCGTTTGTGGCCTCCACATTAATGTGCACATGCACTAAACAAAGGATTTTTTCATAGTTCAGTCAAGCTTACATTTATGCAAACTGAACTGACGTTACATGAATGTAAGCCTGCTACTGAACTCCAACACTCTCTTAAAACACTGGCCACAGAAAATGTAGCCTAATGTTATCACATTTTCACAACTACTGTACTGCACAGAGCTTTAACGTCGTCTCATGGTGTCAATATTTGTATTTAAACACTTCACAGTCTCTAATTTCAGAGGATCCATTGATATTCAGAGGGAAATTTTGGAAAATGCCCTGCAGCTTACACTTGGAATTCTTAATGTGGGCATTACATCCACTACAACATGGTGCATGACTGGAGATCTGCTGTTTCTCATCAGTTCATGAAGGCCACCAGTTACTCTTGAGATCCTCAAAGCCCACCCTGGCCGGAGCACTGGCCTCGGGAAGCATTTGTGGAAGGTAACGCAGCAGTTTCCAGAAGGTTCACTGGTAGCTTTTAGAAGGTGCTGTTGGGTCGGTCTGTTCCTGGCTGCCTCGTATGTGGGATCTTTGCAAAGAGAAACAGAAAACGTTAACTCAGGACACAGAATAAACTCTAACATCTTGAACATGTGCCTTAGGCTAATTCTTATTTAGACAGATGATTACGGTCTAGATAAAAGTCTTCACATTACCTATGCATATATATACACTATGCATTCAAATAGGTAAAGACCTGAGAACTGATGCTGAGTCTGTTGCTATGACATTGGCTACGGGGTCTTCTTGAGATTCACAAGATAAAGAAATGACTAGAGTTGACTGATATAACTACGGTGGCTTGTAAATTTTAACCACGACAGCGCCAGAGCCACAGATAAATCAATGTTAAGTAATCACCTCCTCTATATTTGCAGTACTGTTTCTGTGTGCACGTTTGCACTTACAGGCCACCGTATACAGCACTATGTTCATGAGCAATATACAGATAAATTATGCCTTATGAATATACTGTTCCTGTGTATACTAATATATTTTTTACAAGATATTTAAAGGCTTAAAACACTCAGTTTATTAATCTTTCCCTCGCTAATTAATTATCGCTCTGTTTCCTCTTTTTACTAAACGGTTTGCGCAGTTTAACTAAACCATCCCGGAACAAGGTCTCATCCCCTTTGAAACATTGGAGGAAATCATTTATTACATATAAAGAATTCATTAATAAATTGAAGGAATATGTTATTGAGCTGAGAAGCTTCCTAATTTGAACTAGAACTGTGTGCCTTAAAACTAAGCTACACAGATAAACATTGTATAAAGCCAGTGAGTGGACGTACGAGGTTTGGAGGCAGTGGAGAGAGAGAGCAGCTGAGGGCGGCTGAGCGTCTGCTCTTAGAGAGCTGAGGTGGACAAATGAAGGAAAGACAGGAGAGAAAAGACAGACAGATGAGTGGTGGATGATCACTGAGACAGACATGAAAACTCATTACAAAACGGAAACATCAGATAATGTGAAATGGTTGGACAGCAGAGTGGGTAACACCACTGGGGAGAGGGTTTCCACTCCCCATTCAGGCAGGAATAAAAGCAAGATGTACAATGGCCACGTTATGCCACTCTGGATAAGAGCCACTGATCCTTTTTTATAGTACGGATATTCATAGTTTTATTTTGTATATTCACTAATATTACTACTCATTACTAAAGGCATTTAGAAGCTATCACATGGAACGATCGGGAGGTCTCTAAATTGCGGTGCTCTAAACTGGGCCCAAATTCCCAGCCTGATTAACGCTCTGGTTTAGACACCTTGGCCAAGGAGTCTGAAGTTCAAGCCAAAACAGCTGTAAATTGTTTTTCCTGCTTTAACACCTGAGTCCAGCCATTAGCTGATTACTGTTCAGTATAATCAGAGCTGGAGAAACACTAAACTTTGCAGTGCTGCAGACTTCCAAGAAAGCATCCTGACACTCCGGGTCCTAACAGTGCAGGGGTTTCCAAATTATTCACAAAAAGGATTTCAATTCCATTAGTCTCTGTCTCAGACAGTTGATCAGGGGTGCTCCTGTTTGGTTTGAATTTAAGACTGCAGCCCTTTGTGAATAAGAATGTACACACCCTGCCTCAGAGAAAGACTCCGCATCGCAAAGTGTGGACATCAAATATGGCTTGAATTTGCTATTGCTTCAGGCACCTTTTAGATGTTTCTTTTTTAACTGTGTAACAGAAGCCAAAAAGTGCTCTTTGGAATAAAGTAATAGACCCCTCCGCTCAACTCCAGCACCTAAACCTTTCAGGTTTAAACAGCTCAAACAAATCTCAATATCTACCTACTCAAAAAAAAGGCTCTGAATGCCCTGGAGGAAGAAAAGAAAAAAAAAGTTTACCAGCCAACAAGCTGGGATGAATGTGATTGGTTAGCACACATTGGATGGAAATTTTCAAATGCCGTGCTGTAAACTGGATGATGTTTTCAAAGCTAGCTAGTTTTCCAGACAAGTGAATTTATTAAATACAAACTACCTTTTATGCAATGCATCAACATGTGAAGCACAGAGGAAGAGCACATTTCTAATTGGTTATTCACTGAACCAACTATGCCTCGACGGCTGTGCTGCCTTCAGAACCATTTTCAGTAGTGATTTTGCACACAAGCCCTTTAAAGGAACACTAGGTTTTGGTATTTTTGCTCCTGGGCTCCCCCTAGTGTTGCAGAGTGTAATTCACATTTACAGCACAGTCCTGAAATCAAGGGGTGGGGTGGGGGTGGGGTCATTTCCTAACCGGCCTCCAAAATTGCAAATTGCTGTTTCTGCAGTGCTGAGCCCTTGGTAGCAACGACAGAGGCTCTATTCTCTCTATTACAGCTCCGTGGAAGCTGTGATTTTAAAGTAAAAATACTACCTAGTGTCGATTTAACAGCAGCTCCACATGAACCTTAGGTCACCATGCCCAGTGCCAACTGTCAACCAGAGCAGCGGAGCATTGGTATCTCAAGTGCTGGAGCTCCATGCAATATCATTGAGTAGAGGTTTGAGTAGTGTTTATGACACAAAACTAACCCTCCTGACCTCCTGAATGTTCTCATGGCTAAGTGGCATCAAATCCTCACAGCAGTGTTAGCTAAGCCTCTAGTGTAAAGCTTTCCTAAAAGAGCAGAGGCTGTTACGGTGGCAACCACCCCCAGTTCAGACCTGTTCGTTCATTATGGCCGAGAGCTCGTTCAGCATGTCTCTGTAGTGAGCTCTCATCTCCTCCTGATACTCCAACTGATCCTCCTTTATCAGGCGCTCATTCACATCCAAAGCTTGACCACACGCCTCTGCAAACTGCCTACAGAGAGAGACACACACACACAATGCTTGTGTTAAAATCTGCATATGGACACAAACACAGACTCTAAAACACGGCATATTACTATATTCAGTTTTCTCCATTAGATCCACTTGTAATATGGCTTTCTATACTACATCTTATCCAGGCTGTGGGCTGAATAAACATATACATATCAGCACAGGGTTTTGTGACATCACAAATACAATGAATTCAAAATGGCCTTTTTATTTTTCTGTATAAGGAGTGACCGGCATGGCTTCCACATCCTACAGCTCTGTAAATAAAATGCTAATTAGTGACATGGCGCCAAAAGGGTCATACCACGCCCCCGTCCTGTCATGTCTGTTTTCCCCGCCATGTGCTCTCTCAGCACATGGCTCTGTTTGTTGTTGCCCTAGTTCCGCCTCCTCGTCTGTGTCTCATTTGTTACCCTGCCCCCTCGTTATCTGTCTCAGGTGCGTCTCGTCTGTGTTTTGTATTTAGGTCCCCTTCTTTCACTTCCCCTGGTCGGACATTTCACCTTTGTTTTGTGCTCTCTGGTCTGTCTGTCTTGCCCATTTCTCCTGCCCTCCAAGTCAGTCTTTGTATCTCGTTTGTCTTTGTCTGTTTACTCTGTTTATGTTCAAGTTTAGTCTGTTTAGCTTTCTTTGTCTGTTTAGTTCTAGCTGTTCTGGTGTCTGTTTCTCTCTCTGTATGTTTAGTTCCCTCTACCTAGGTTTGTCAGTCCAATTCCCTTTCTCTGTCCAAGTCATTGTTTCCAAGTTTCTCTGTCTCAGTCTTTCTTTGTTTAAGTTTTCTCTCTAGTTATCTTAGTCTGTCTTGGTATGGTTATCTTGTATTGTAAATAAAAGTTACTGTGTTTTAGCAAGTGCGTCCGCCCTGCAATCCTGACAGGTCGTAGTTCTTGGTGAAACCCATATACTTATCTTAACATGTGTAAAGTAGCATGGTACCTGAAGATTTCTTTGAGAAGCTTAACCTGGTTGTCTGGATATTTCTTGGCATTTTTCTCCTCCAGAAAGGCTCGAGCATAGGCCATGGGCCCTGCGTTTACCTGCAGAGAGTTCACCCATGTACACTTTATCAATATATTCATTTATAACATGGTTGGTTTTATTAATAAAACAATGTTTAGATGTTGTTTAAATATATTTTTCACATGGAGATTTGTAGGGTTTACATGATTGTAAGTAGCACCCAACTTATTTATATTTTCCACTAATTTATGCAAAATCTAAAATATCTACATAGTCTTACTCCACCCCGTTTTCAAAGGCAGCATTTAATGATGTTACATTATGTTTAAGACTTTTGTGATGAAAGAATTATATAGATGTCATGTAACTGTGAAAATGAGGAGTGTGTGTGTGTACCTTCACACTGACGCTACCCTGGAGTTTGAGCTGCAGGCGGATCATGTCCACTTCGTCCACGCTGCACAGCTGTTTCAGCTCGGACACTTTCCGGCTCATCTCGTCAATGGCCACCTCGATGGGGTTCAGCTCTGTGCTCTGCTGCTTCACCACCTGGATCCGCTTCTTCAGATACGGGAATGTGGAGCTCGCTGATGAACATCACGGGCATTAGTTATAAAATAAAACTATTCCTTACAAAATATTTGTAGAAAGTTTTCACTAGATTTTTCTCTCTCCAGAAATCTGATATAATTTAGATTAAATTACAGCAGGAGTGTCAGGATCGCGAGGACTGACGGGAGGCGGACAGACTAGCTAAAAGAGTGATTTTTACTAAACGGAAGATAACAAAACAGATAGACAAACTAGGACAACATGAGAGGAACCTTAGATAAAGAAAGATCTAGACAGAGAGAGAGCTACAGAGGCTAAACTAGAACACAAAACTAAACAGAGTAATACAAATAGACAAACCAAACAACTCACAAAGCACAAGGAAGAAACAGACAGACCAGGGACGTGAATCAAATCAAGAAACAGTCAAGACAGACAAGCAAACGTGGAATGTCCAACACAAGGAAGAGAGACAAGGGAACTTAAATACACCACACAGACAAGGGACACCTGAAACAGACAAGGGGGCAGGGTTACAAATGAGACACGGACGAGGAGGAGGAACAAAGGCGGGACTAGGGTGGAGAACTATAATAAACAGGGACAACAGACAAGACAGAACAAGGGCGTGACAAGGAGCAGGAGACATACATTTGCCTCGAGGGTAGAAGAGTATTACTTTTTGAGAATAAAGTATATAATATTTAAATCACCAAATTCAATAAAAATTAATAAATATATAATAAATGGCAGTTTCTTCCAGTAAAAGACACATTCTTGTCTCTAAAACAATCTCATTTTCTTTTTGTCAAATGTTTAAAATGTTATTATCAAAATACAGCCTTTAAATCTTGAAATATTATAACTTTATTCATCCATCCATTATCTGTAAGCGCTTATCCAATTTAGGGTCGCGGGGGGTCCAGAGTCTACCTGGAATCATCGGGCGCAAGGCGGGAATACACCCTGGAGGGGGCGCCAGTCCTTCACAGGGCAACACAGACACACACACTCACAGCTACGGACACTTTTGAGTCGCCAATCCACCTACCAACGTGTGTTTTTGGACTGTGGGAGGAAACCGGAGCACCTGGAGGAAACCCACGGGGACACGGGGAGAACACACCACACTCCTCACAGACAGTCACCCGGAGGAAACCCACGGGGACACGGGGAGAACACACCACACTCCTCACAGACAGTCACCCGGAGTGGGAATCGAACCCACAACCTCCAGGCCCCTGGAACTGTGTGACTGCGACACTACCTGCTGCGCCACCGTGCCGCCCATTATAACTTTATTCTCAAAGCTAATTTTTATTTTTTAACATTGTCACCAAAAGAGTGGCCCCTTTGTCATTTTTGAGTGTGCCAGCTGTTTTGTTCAGACTCACTGGTCAGGATTGTCCTCCGCTTGCACTGCTCCTCCACATCGCCGTGCTTCTTTCCCGAGAGAGTGAAGGGCGTCTCGAACACGAAGCGGTTGATGTTGTGATGCCGCTCGAAGTCTGTCTTTTTCTCCTGCTGCTCTTTCTCATCAAAATAGGGCAACACATATGTGACCTGGATGTAGGCGAACCTGGGGTCCAGGTCTTTGGTGTTCACCTGAGAGAAAGGGGTGCGAAGGCCAGCCTCAGTGAAAAGAAATATCTAAAAAAGCTTGAATTAACCCTTTAAATTGCAAGTGCTATAAGCGTGACAGTGATATATAAAAAATCTGAATTAATTTATTGGTCATCTGGTCAAATCGAATAAACTGGATAAAGAAAATTAGAAAGACTAGATAAAAACAATTTGGAAACCCTTTTTAAACCCTTGCATATTTTTTATACAGTATTTGGGCCTCATGTTTGAAACACTTCAATGAGTTTATCTTTTCTTTTAAACGTTAAAGAGCTTTGGGAAATGTAAGGGACCTTGTTGGAGTCTTGGATCATCTTGACGTTGTCTGCTCCGAACTTGTCTGAGTAGAGCTTGAGGAGCCGTTGCGAGATCTCGGAGAGTCCTGTGAGCTTGGGCTCCTTGTAGATAAACTCCTTACTTTCCTCTTCTTCAAAGAAGCCCTGTGAAACAGAGCAATGTTAGTGTTTGTGAAGGCCTGAATGTGTCAGTCTGTGTAAACCTGAGCTCAAAGGGTCCTCATGTGGCAGAAGTGGCAATAACATGCTGTCAGAAGCAGAGTGGCCTCATTGAGTTTCATTGGCTGGGTTTATTGGAGTAGTGTGGATTACTTTGATGGAAGCACACCGGCACTTTTCTTTTGTAATAAGTAAGAACTCGTTAATGCCACTGCAACAGTGCTATTAGTTGGCTTTAATGACTGTAACATGACAGTAATTAAGGGGTTAACACTTTTAGAGCAATCGTCTCTCGTCTATTAAATGCATGACACTTGAACATAAGTTCCTTTACTTCACATCTTCTTCTACCTGCACCTGATGGATATCATCGTTTTGTTTTCGATACTGATTTTCAGCTGGAGTCTGTGCCAATGAAAACTAATCTTGATTCTCTGAAGAACAAGGTCACAATGTGTCACTGATACAAAGCACAACAGCACCACCTCTTGGAGCAGCCCCTAAATGTTTTCACGTATGAACTCCTTAAAATGTCCAGAGAATCAGGTGTTTTTGGAGGTGCCCATTCACACACAACGTCCGTGTCAGACGCACAAACACAGCTGGAAATAGTCTGGGTGCTTCAGGCATGGGACGGCACTTGTGCAGGTGTATGGCCATGTTATGACTTCACTCTGGATGTTCACACCTGGATATTACCCGGAGTGTGTGCCAGGGGTCTGGCGAGATAAAGTCTAGGTAACAAAGTTTCTAATTGTTGTCCTCTGCCTATTTCAAAATGTTTAATTCATCTGAGGCATATCTGAGGGATCTTAACTAATATCAATATCAATACTGTAGCCTCTACCTGCTGAACAGTCGAGCTCTTTCTACAGAAAGTACTACTCCACATACACAGACAGGTTTAGAATTAGGAAAAAGGATAACACACAGGAGGAGTGCAGTTTAATATATATATTATATTATATATATATTAAAGTATTAGCTCTTTAGGAGAGAGTGGGATGGTTACGTTGTTGAAGGAGAAAACAGGAACAGAAAAGACTTACCGCTGCCTGATACAGAAAAACATAACAGAAGAAAAAGCAGATGAGGAATTTAAAGAAAGTCATTTCTGAAATGATCCTGAGGGACCATCTTGAAAACCAACAAAAATCAAAACAGACACAACACAGCACTCAAAGCGGAACTCGCCTCAACCACCAACAGGAAGCTCAGGGTCCTGGGGTGTGGATGAAAGGTTAAGTAAATTATATTAGATCCTCTCAAATTAAAAAGGACAAAACTATTGTTCTGAGAAAATAAGATGGATTCTTTAAACCCAGAGTCGGACAGTTCCTCAGTACCAAGACCACAAAGAATTGACTTGTTTTCTACAGAAGAACGTTCACCTCACAAGAGTGCATTTGTGATGCCGCAGTGAATGATGTCACAAACGGATACATATTCCTTATTCGGTGTTCATTAAAAACAAAAAACACCTTTCAGTTCAGTTTGTGTTCTTGAACAGTGTGTGTAATTTGTGTGGTGGAAAATGACCAAGCAAGAACACACTTGCTCACACACGATATGATGGTATTCAGTAATTTCCGAGCAGCATGAAGACCATACGATTTTAATATGAGTTACTGTATTAAAATTGAGGACCTATTCACACAACAGTGCAGTACAATACTAACAATACACCATGCACTTTCTACTGATTATATTTCAAATGAATAAGTTTTATTGAATATTATTCATTCGTTCATTATCTGTAACCCTTATCCAGTTCAGGGTCACGGTGGGTCCAGAGCCTACCTGGAATCATTGGGCGCAAGGCAGGAATACACCCTGGAGGGGGCGCCAGTCCTTCACAGGGCAACACACACACACACACACACATTCACTCACACTTTTTGAGTCGACAAATCCACCGACCAACGTGTGTTATTTGGACTGTGGGAGGAAACCGGAGCACCCTGAGGAAACCCACGCGGACTCCTCCTGAACACACCAACGCCTCACAGACAGTCACCCGGAGGAAACCCACGCAGACACAGGGAGAACACACCAACTCCTCACAGACAGTCACCCGGAGCGGGAATCGAACCCACAACCTCCAGGTTCCTGGAGCTGTGTGACTGCGACACCTACCTGCTGCACCACCGTGCCACCCTGAATATAATTTAGATTTGTGTAATCAGTATTTCTGTGCAGTAATGTCTGAATCCCACTCATCCCAAAAATTTGATGGAGCTCTAATGCAGTTCTACCATTTCACATCTCACTGCGGGGGTGGGGGGTATAGCCCTTTAGCTCACACTTGGCACTGAGCATAGTGAAATTCAGATTGTACTAATATTTACCTGTCCATAGAAAGCGACTCTGTAATATCGGCCGAACAGACGCTTCTCCGAGTTTACCACCTCAGTCACCTTCAGATAGGAGCGGTGGATATCATAGTATAGCTCTGACAACCTCTGTAATACACACACACACACACAAACACATGTTCACTTCATTAATGGCCAAGAGATCGTGTTCCCCAGTCTCACCTGGAAGCTCAGGACTCACCTTGAAGTCTCGTCTCTTCTCAAACACAGCTATGACGGGTTTGTTGATTTCAGCGATGAGCTCATGCCTCTCAGACTTCCACAAATAATCCACACACAGCTCCAGCTGCTCCACCAGTGTGTCCTACACACACACACACACACCAAACCACAGTATTAACAACAAAAGCCACCACTTACTGCCAGGGATTATCAAATGCACTGGATGAAGCGATATGAATTATTTATCACTCACTTCCTGTTTGCCACTAGATGTTGGTACATTGCTTTGATTATCTGATTGCATTCAGTCACATGAACACAAAGCCACTTAAACGGTTGACTTATACATTGACTTTTGTATAATTCTGAATTCAACAACAGAACTTCTTTGATGTCTGCCGTCATACACCACTCTGACTGCAGTCAGGTTTTAGATCTGGAGCTATTTGTTTTTTAGTAAAAGAACATGCAGGTTTACTAAAGATAAATATTTTTAAAAAAATTCTAGTGGTTCACCTCAGTGTAAGGTGTGTCCTGAGTCCCAGTGTCCTCCTTCATGGCTCCCTCTTCCTGAACATTGGGCGACATGTTCATGAAGGCGGCCCAGCCCATGCTAAACAAAGCTGAACATCAAAACAACAACAGCACAGATCAGCTCCATCAGCAATGACCTAGCACTCACTCACAGTTCAGACACAAAGGCACTCGTCTGTCCTTCCATCAATGCACCGGTCTGTTACCTGTTCATTCTTCACACCATCATTGGATCCATCCATCCGCTCTATAAATTAACACATTCTCTCCAATCATTCATTCATTCAGTGACATTCAGTAAAGCATCCAACTACTCATCCATTCATCCATCCCTCCATCTATTCACTCATTCAGTAGTTCATTTAAACATATTCCCTATATTCATCTATTTGTGTGTGTCTGTGTGTGTCTCTGTGTGTGTGTGTGTGTGGTGGGGTGCTAACAGTGAGTACAGAAGGGCAAAGTGGGGTTTGTGAACATCAGCAAAGTGTCATTTACACTCACTGTGTCACAACATGGTACAATACACAGCAAAACACAACAGAACCAAGCACACAACACAGTCTAAATATATGGCCTTCAGTCTCAGATATCAGACCTCAGGGACAGAGAGGAACAACTCGAAACATAAACAATATTGACATTTTTGTAAAATACTAGAGTAAAATACTTTCTTTGAATTCGTTCTGGTGAAGCTGGTCTTCTCTCGACTGACTCGCCAGGTGCTTGTTTAATATGGACATACCAAATAGATTTAAAGGCTGGCAGAAATATCCTCCATGGAGCTGACCTGAGGTCCTTTTAAATTTTATAAGTTTTATTCTACCGTTTTGAGGCATTGGCTATTATTATTGACATAGAAAAATGACCATTGGCACCCATTTTTAAAACTCTTGATATAAATTACCCTGCTCTCATTTACAATTATGATTACTGCTTAGGAATTAAGCTTTTAAGTTGTCAAAATATTTCGCCCTGTCTCGTTGCTATACCAACTGTGCACTGGACAGAGATTAGGTTGAAAAACAGACGTGTTAGCTCCCAGTCAAAGCGGTATATCACAGTCAGGACCTCTCTGGAGTGGACAGTATAAGGTTTTTCATTGTACATTTTTTTACGGTAGGCAGAGGATCACTCACTTTCTCCTTCCCAGGGGGTTAGTAAGGGGCTACAGTTAATTACATTGGACTCCTCCGTGCCTGCACCTGAGATCCGTGCCTTTTCAGGCTTCCAGTAACCTGTGGTTATAAAGGAGCAGGAGCTTTAACTCATGTTTATTTGCTGTATTTCAACTTTAGTGCATGCTCTACAGGCTAAGATGCATCAGCAGAAAACCAGACAAAGATAGAGACAGATGAAGCCTGATAGCCATGCTAAATC
Organism: Hoplias malabaricus; assembly: GCF_029633855.1. Lineage (NCBI taxonomy): Eukaryota > Metazoa > Chordata > Actinopteri > Characiformes > Erythrinidae > Hoplias > Hoplias malabaricus. The sequence goes on from NC_089820.1 coordinate 65,096,118, forward strand.
TTCAAGCTAAATCATGATCATGCTAACATGCACACATGCACAAAGCCACGAAGAGATTTGCTGTCTCATCAAAGCCACAAGCTTCAGAAACAAAGCACTTCTGGCAATAGGAAGTGTTTACGTTTCTGGAAAGGCAGAGGAAGAAGGAGAGATGAGCTTGTTATGTTGAGCTATTGAAACTAGCTGTTTAGTGCTAACACGCTAACATACACCCAGCAGAAGGATTAAGCTTGTAAACAGAACAGAACGGCTCAGACCGAAATGGACCCCTATCTATGCCTTTATTAGCATTAACAGTAGTTCCCAAAATATGTCGCTACTGATTCTAACCCTGATTTAGAAGTATTTATGCCCTGTTCACACTCTGAGCAGTTACACTTGTAAATGTGTAATGCAGTGTTGTGTATTCAGATCTCGCTCCGGTTCTGAAGGTAGTGTGAGCACATAGGATTCTTAAATTCTTGGCTCACAGCCTTGGTGTCAAACATTATTTTTTGTTTGTTAACAACAAATTAGGAGGCATTTAGGTCAAAGCCGGTGTTAGAATAGCAGGCAGGGCACAGATGCTTCCGGCCAGAAGGGGGCACTCACCTCTTCTCTTTAGTGATTCTGCTATGAGGGCAGAAATGTGGATGTAGCACATGGCAGCCTAAAACAAACAACAAGAAGCACAATTTTAAGACTCTGTGTTTACATTTGGGCACTAATTCTCAACAAACTGAACCATGTTCTAGTTTCACCTCAGCTCTTGTGTAGTCAGCTGATTAGAATAACATTAAAGGAACTGTTTGGCTAATGTCAAATGTTTAAAAATGACCTTTAACTCAAACGTGATTCTCTAACTCAAGTTTGCACTTTTGGTTTTGTGCTAAATATGGAATATTATATTTAGCATGGCACTACCTGTGTGCCTAAATCATACTTTACCTCAGACAGGTCGCCGTTTCGAACGTGGATTTTGGCCATGCTCTCCAGCCACGTGCGCCGGAGCTCAGGAGTGCTGGCGTAAGAGTTGGCCAAGCTGTACTGCAGGTCCACCAGCATCTCTGGGTCCTTCTCATGTTCCTTCATCTGAGAAGTGGCCATCAGAACCGTTCGGATCCGCTTCGTCAGGTCCTTCACTTCCGCAGGGAATGATGTGCTCTGAACAGAGTGTTATTCATAACCTTATTGCACTTGGACAGGAAAGTTTTCTTTGTTTAAAGATATACGTGATATAAAAGGACAATATTGAGCTTAAAATGACATTTAAATGTCTACAGTGTAGTGAGGATTTAACCTTAAAAAAATGAATATTGTCTTTTCAACTACGAAAAGTGTTTACTGCAAAACCAGTCTAAAACAGTTTGGATTATTACACTGTGATTTAAACGTTGCTCTTGAAGAGGTTTCCAGTTTAACGACTCACTTTAAGAGGAGCGTCTCCGTTGGCAAAGTTGTTGATGATAGCGAGAGACTGCTGAAAACGTGACCCTCCAATACCTGCGTCTGCAATTAGCTGACTCACCGCCTTTATCACCTGCAAGAGCAAGGAGGAGTAAGACATAATCACACGTTTCACAGAGAACACGCTTCTGCACATATTAATGCAGAATTACTGGTCATTTGCATACTGAAAAGAATACACATCAATGGCAAAATGCATAAAAATATTATGGCATATATTATTTATGTTTACTAATACATAGTCAAATACTAATCATTCATTCATTCATGTGTAAGCGCTTATCCAGTTCGGGGTGGGTTCAGAGCCGACCTGGAATCATTGGGCGCAAGGCGGGAATACACCCTGGAGGGGGCGCCAGTCCTTCACAGGGCAACACACACACTCACACACAGTCGCCAATCCACCCGGAGGAAACCCACGCAGACACAGGGAGAACACACCACACTCCTCACAGACAGTCACCCAGAGGAAACCCACGCAGACACGGAGAACACACCACACTCCTCACAGACAGTCACCCGGAGGAAACCCACGCAGACACAGGGAGAACACACCACACTCCTCACAGACAGTCACCTGGAGGAAACCCACGCAGACACAGAGAGAACACACCACACTCCTCACAGACAGTCACCCGGAGGAAACCCACGCAGACACAGGGAGAACACACCACACTCCTCACAGACAGTCACCCGGAGGAAACCCACGCAGACACAGGGAGAACACACCACACTCCTCACAGACAGTCACCCGGAGGAAACCCACGCAGACACAGGGAGAACACACCACACTCCTCACAGACAGTCACCCGGAGCGAGAATCAAACCCACAACCTCCAGGTCCCTGGAGCTGTGTGACTACGACACTCCCTGCTGTGCCACTGTGCCGCCCAAATACTAATCAATTGTGCACCAAAATTATCAGACAAAATGCAAAACTATATTTAAATTTGTTCTTTGTAGAGGACGTGAATGGGCTTCATCAGTTCAAAGAACACAGTTCCACCGCTCCACACACCAGTGCTAGACAGTTATACCCGTCTAGCTGATGCTTGGCACAGATATAATCTGCTGAGATTATACAAGTTCTTTGGACACCTGAACCATAACGTGTGCACCTCGATGTAGATATTTACATTTTCTATTTACCGAAAAGGTGTCCACAAACTTCTGGACACAAGTGAGAAGTCTTTGCAGCTTATTGAATTGCTTGGTATTTTATACCTGATACATTTCAGTGCATAATTATGTGTAGTGTGTATTACCACACAGTGTGGTTTGGCAGAGAGGATAAATATTGGCCCTGAGACTAAAAATACTTCTTGCACGCAGCCTAATTAACAATTAAATGAGTTCCACCACACCACGCTGCAGCCAATCAACTCAAACAATGAAGAAGCATGAGTGAAATGAGCCAGCGAAGCGAAGATACACAGATGATTGATAGAGCAATAAAAGCCCAGCCCGGTTTCACTGGGATACGAAGTACTTTGAAAACAACACTGCGCGACTGTGAGAGTCTGAGTCAATCAATGTCAATCAGTCAGAGATGGTTCTGAATACATAAACAGTGTTTACATTAAACACTTCACTCTGTAGAAATAAGAACAATGATGTAGCGCCTGAGCTGTATATATTTAGTGATTTTTGGAAGTCAATTTTATCACCAAAATGTGTCATACAATATTTATAAAAGAGTTAGTTATTTTTATAAAATGGTATTTAAATGCGATGAATCAAACAGCTTTGATGCATCTACCCTCTCTCTCTCTTTATATTTTTCTTTATAAATATCTCCTTGTGTAAAGCGACTGTGGGTATTAGAAAGGCGCTATATAAATGTAACCTATTATGATTATTATTACTATTATTTTTATTATTATGAACCAATTTATGCTTCTTAAAGTGACTCCCCCACATGGGGACAGTCATTTCAAAAATAGGTTTAGTACAGAATTTCTCATATCTCCAGGCCACAGGGACTCATTTCTTTACATTTTACATCACTTCACAAAAGAACCCTTAAAGAACCACTTTTCAGCAGCACAGAATTACACCCCTGAATTATTCTGTGCTCCTGCAGTCAGTCTCTTTCTCGCACCGCTGAGATTCCGTGGAGAAATGGTGACTGACCTGCAGATGTGACCGGACAATGGACTTGCCCTTCGTGTACTCAAAGTTCTTCCTCATGAGGAAATAGAGCAAAGCTGCTGCCTCAGTCTGAGTGCTACTGGAGCGATGATTACAGCACTTTAAAATCTCATAACACATACAGCCACAGAGATCTGCTTTACCCTGGAAAAACACACAGGGAAACTAGAGAAAAGAGAGAGAGAGAGAGATAATTACACTGAATAAAATATTCCTTAGTTTCTCAGACAAACAAATTTACCAACAAATGCTGTTAGATAATATTTATAATTATTAGAATTTTTATTTTTACAATTCCAAAGTGTGTCCCTCATATGGCCACTAGGTGTCAGTATAATGGCTGTTGCAAGATGACTAAAATCACAAGTTGTTACTGTGCATTAGTTACTGAAAATAAAATAACTGAGTGAATGTGTTAGTAATAATTACAAAAATGCTTACATCTGTATTTCTGAGTGAAATATGGCTTTCAGGTGCTACTCATGCTGGTAAGAACAGAACCAGCAGTTTCTGAATGCTTTGCAGAGGGGGGGGTTGTGTGTGTGTGTACCTTCTGAATGAAAAGGCGCAGAGCAGCGAAAACATGTCTGAGAGTGGTGGTGGATTGATTGATCTGGAAGAAGAGCAGGTAAGTGTCGAAAACTTTCTTCATCAGAGAGTTCTGACCTTCATCCTGAAGCAGCTGCTTCTGAAGTGGGAAAGATGAAAGAAAACAAAGAGCAAATATGAGAATTGAAGAGGTGTCTATATCTATAACCTATAGCATCTATATTTTTAATTATTCATTCATTCATTGTCTGTAGCTGCTTCTCCACTTCAGGGTCGAGGTGGGTTCGGAGCCTACCCGGAATCACTGGGCACAAGGCAGGGAGTTGGACGGGGTGCCAGTCCTTTGCAGGGTGACACACACCCTGGACCGTGGGAGGAAACCCACGCAGACACAGAGAGAACACACCACACTCCTCACAGACAGTCACCCGGAGGAAACCCACACAGACAAAGGGAGAACACACCACACTCCTCACAGACAGTCACCCGGAGGAAACCCACGCAGACACAGGGAGAACACACCACACTCCTCACAGACAGTCACCCGGAGGAAACCCACACAGACAAAGGGAGAACACACCACACTCCTCACAGACAGTCACCCGGAGGAAACCCACGCAGACACAGAGAGAACACACCACACTCCTCACAGACAGTCACCCGGAGGAAACCCACACAGACAAAGAGAGAACACACCACACTCCTCACAGACAGTCACCCGGAGGAAACCCACGCAGACACAGGGAGAACACACCACACTCCTCACAGACAGTCACCCGGAGGAAACCCACGCAGACACAGGGAGAACACACCACACTCCTCACAGACAGTCACCCGGAGGAAACCCACGCAGACACAGGGAGAACACACCACACTCCTCACAGACAGTCACCCGGAGGAAACCCACGCAGACACAGAGAGAACACACCACACTCCTCACAGACAGTCACCCGGAGGAAACCCACGCAGACACAGGGAGAACACACCACACTCCTCACAGACAGTCACCCGGAGGAAACCCACGCAGACACAGAGAGAACACACCACACTCCTCACAGACAGTCACCCGGAGGAAACCCATGCAGACACAGGGAGAACACACCACACTCCTCACAGACAGTCACCCGGAGGAAACCCATGCAGACACAGGGAGAACACACCACACTCCTCACCCGGAGCGGGTCTTGAACCCACAACCTCCAGGTCCCTGGAGCTGTGTGACTGTGACACTATCTGCTGCGCCACCGTGCCACCCATATTTTTAATTATTGTAAATATAATAAAATACATTTTATATATTATAAATAGAAAGCCACTGAGGGTGTAAAAGAAATCAAAAGATTGATTGGAAAGAGGTGACATATTTTAATTAATACGTAGACTTTACTAAATAATAATTATGCATAAAAGCATAGTGTAACACCAGCAACGACAGTACTGTTGTTCTTTTTTCTTCCACCAGTTGGCACTGTAACTCTACCCCAGAGACTCAGTTCCACAGGGTTTGACCTTCATCCATTCACTCGTGCTAACCTTGTGGTGATGGACAAACAGACCCAGAACGTCCAGCACAGTCAGGGCCACTTCTGTGGAGAGGTTAGCCTCGATATCTGTCGGACTGAAGGTGTCACTCTCTGGTGTATTTCCATCTGACACAAAAAAGCAAGTAACATAAAATAGCAAAGGATTGATCAGTTCAGTCTCTTTATTATCTCAGCTTAGCTCTTTTATAGACTTTTATAGTCACTGTCTACCACCAGCTTAAGACTATCACAAGCAAAACTACAGAACTCCAAATGAGCAAAAATGGTTATAACAGAATAATCCGTCAGTACTCAGTTCTATTAAAACTGTGTTTAGAGTCATGTTCTGTTATCATAGATTCTGAAATGTCAGAGTGGTGTCTTAAAGTCATTACCTGTCTCCATCATCTGTAGCAGTTTGGGGTTGGCGAGGGCATTCTTGCCCCGAATGATGGGCATGGTCTGTGAACGGGCGTGTCTATGCCCATCCTGACTTGATAGCATCCTGGACACGGATAAAAAAAGAACACTGAAGGGGTAACAACATGATCGAGGCAGCATTTCATTTTTAAAAAGGTCTGGACGGATGGCTAATGATTAATAGTCAGACGATATTACTGCGGTAAACCAAACAGCTCCAAACCTCATGTTTTGTGTTTTGTACGGCACACATTTCCTCTTGAATGTGGCTAGACCCTCTGAGTAAACATATCAGTAATGCTGTATACATGCTACAAATGACCTAACATTCCTGCAGACTGAAATGTCATTACATTAAATGCTAGCTTGCTATTAAACTTTAAAAAATGCTACAAAACATTTATGGCCTAGAAATGCATGAGCAATTTGACCACACTAAACAAATCCCACTGGTTTCTGTGGAGTATTTTGGTGAGGTTTGTCTTATAATGTAAATTCTATGCCTTTGCATGTAGCAGACTTCATATTTGGACATTCTACTGGATTAATTTAGATCAGGAATTCATAATATGAGCTTGAGGCTAATTACAGAATGATTAACTAACCTCTGACATGAACAATCATTCCCAGCTCCTGTGTTTGGCTACACCTTTTTATCCCCAGTTTAAAAATCTTTTCTATAAAACCATTATTTAAAATTGATATTATAATTATTTGTGTAGGTTTTAAGACGTTCAGTCAAGAGCCAGTTGTATTAGCAGTGATAGCTTTTCATTGCCTCTGTACTCTCCACACAGGCTGGATCTGGTTAACAAAGTTTGTTTAGAATATTAGCTCTTTTTTTAATCACAGAAGGAGGTTCTATTTACACATATAGAAGTAGCACAAAGTCACAGACTACACACAGCAGGTCAAAGGAGATGGCCATGCTGGATACAGACAAAACGGTTGCAGCACTGTCAGAGAACACCACGGTAAATTTGAGGATATTAGCACTGTGTCACACCATGGGGACAGCTGTGATGAAAAAAAAAAAAAAGATGTTGTCATAAAGGACAATATGGATGCCTATATAGATGTTCCGTGAGCTTATATACTACCTTATGTGTTTAGCTAGCGGCAAATGCTAGCACAACCTATGCTATGCTAACTGTATGTATGCTAACTAACTACTATGTTTATTTATACTTTAGATTATATTTTAGTTCAGAGTGGGCAGGCTGTATTTGCGAAAAGACATATTTAACAAAGAAAAATAGTAATAGCTAGTAAAAATGTTGAGATCAGTTTCATTTTTGGACATCAGAAAAACGGTATGAGGAAGACTGATATATTTTACACCATCTATGAACATATTTTGATGGTAATATCAGGTAAATAACTCAAAAAATATATTTTCTCTACATTGTCTTGATCTTGCTGTAATGTTTATCCCATCTATGTCTTTATCCATCCATCCATATCCGAAGAGAAAACAAAAGCTAATTCCAAATGTTATACTCTACAAGCCTAGCATTGTGGGAACTGTAGGCCTGGGGGAGGGATGTTTACCATTGGGGTAGGAGCCCTGAGGACTGGGAGGAAGCACTGGAACCCTTCAGTGTGCCAGTGCCCTGCGTGGCCTGCGCCAGCTTTACCGCAGCCGCTAACTTCCTGTTCACAACAAGCCAATCAGAACAAGGGGTTAAGGGCATCATCATTGTCATCCTCACACTTTTCATCACGTGGGAGGCAGCCAGGCATGTTTAAAGGCAAAGAAATTAGCACCAAGCTAGCAGGCTGGCAGGTGGACCTTAGTTGTTGTTAGCGATGTTAGTCTGAAGCATATGGTTTTAGCAAATGTTAAGTAAGTACAAGAGCTGCAAAAAAATCAAGCTTCTAATGTGAGGCTAACTACAAGTCCTGCTCGTGTGTGTGTGTGTGTGTTTGCGAATTAATATAAATTTCAAATGAGCCTCATATGCTAAGCTCAGTGTTTGTTTTGGAAGACATCTGACAGACAAATGATGGAGGTAGGGGAGGGACTGAAGAAAGCCGTCTGTCTAAACAAGGAGATGGAAATGAGAAAAGCGAAGCCATGCAGGACACACAAACACAGCCAGACAAACAAGTCCAAACAAAGCACCAACATTTTATATCATTTTAAATCAACACATTAACTGAAAACAAAGGTAACCACTTACTACTTTAGTGTCACACACACACAGTTATAAAAGGGTGATATATTCCATGAACAGAGGAGGAATTTCATATTAAACGCCATGCATAATAGGGACATGGAGAGTGTTGCATTTATTGCATCACACTTGCTCACATTTGGAACAGAAAATGTGAAAAATCAATAAGCTTTCACACACACAGAGAGAGAGAGAGAGAGAGATGAATACATCAATAAATGGAAGGGAGGAGAAGGAGAACACATAAAAATATATACATTATATTTGATCATTTTTAATGTTGGACATGTATTATGTGCACAATAATTAAATAAATAAATATGCCCCATTTGTATTAGACAGTATTTTCTATTGATATATGGCATATTATTATTACACATATTTAATTTATTGGATATAATAATTTATACTGGTCACTACCTGCTGTTGTAATAGTCAAAATGTGTTGTTTACAAATGAATAAAGTGAAGTAATCGCTGCGGGGTCTGTTTGTAAATGGTGTACCACCGCTACAGGACAGTCCACCAGTTTAATCAATTAATGTACATCAGCTACTTCAAATGCATCATTTCACGACCCGCTCATGTGTTCCATCCATCAATGTCAATCTTTCATCCGTCTACACCAAACAGGCAGAAGATTTAAATCAGCAGTAGGGTTCAGCGAGGTGAAGGGAGAAAAGAAACACGCGAGGCGGCTCCCTTTGAAACGGAATCGGTTACTGGACTCCCTCTCTTTCTGTCCCTTTCTCTGTCTATTCTCTATATACGTCTTTCTCTCTCCCTCACTCTGTCTCTCTCCTCTCTCTTTTTATCTGTCTGTTTCTCTCCTCTGTCTCCTCCGCATTCAAACGACTGAGGATTCTGAGCACCAATCATGGCAGACTACACCCTGGCATCAAAGGCTTCGTTTTCATGCTTGAGAGAGAGAGAGAGAAAGAGAGTGAGAGAGAGAGAGAGAGAGAAAGAGTGAGAGAGAGAGAGAAAGAGAGTGAGAGAGAGAGAGAGAGAAAGAGTGAGAGAGAGAGAGTGAGAGAGAGAGAGAAAGAGTGAGAGAGAAAGAGAGTGAGAGAGAGAGAGAGAGAGTGAGAGAGAGAAAGAGAGAGAAAGAGAGTGAGAGAGAGAGAGAAAGAGAGTGAGAGAGAGAAAGAGAGAGAGAGAGAGAGTGAGAGAGAGAGCGAGAAAGAGAGAAAGAGAGTGAGAGAGAGAAAGAGAGTGAGAGAGAGAGAGTGAGAGAGAGGCAAATCCAGCATCCAGTGCAGTGTAAAGCAGTGGCTTCTTTCTTTTTCTAACACCTGATACACACTTTGGTGAAAGCTATACTTGTTACCGATAAAATGCTGCAGGAAGTCATTTGATTTACCAAGCACTAGCAAATACAACCACCTTTACTAAACACACCAACATTCAGACCCTTACTCGTGATCTCTAGCTGTTTCTGGTACAAACTCCACACTCACCATTTCTTTTCAAACTGCCATTAACTCAATGTAATCAGAGCTCAACACACTTGCCTCTCAGATCTGTTGTGTTAGAGTGAGTTGCAATATGTTATTGTGTCTATACTGAACACGTTATATGTGCACGTCACTAATAATAAACACTTTAGCTTTAGTTTATGGATTCTCTCTTTTTCATCTCTCCATCTTTCCCTCGGGTTAATTGTCTGGGAATCTCTTTTTTTCAGATATTTCAAATATCCCCCCGCTGCACCTCTCTTTCTCTCTCTCTCTCTCTCTCTCTCTCACTCACACACACACACACAGAGACAAGTACAGACATCTAAGGCTGCACAGTGTATCATTTATTAATCTGTATCACATTACTGACCTTTGTAAGAAGCATCATGGACACAGATGTTCACTTATGCACTTTTTGTGTAATCTCTACAGTAAAACATGAAATTAAATTGCCGTATTATCAGGGAGTGAAGCCCTCTATCCTTTGGGGGGGGGGTGTAGTAGTGTGTCCACCTTTTGGAACAAACTAAACACTAGTGTCCATGTTTGCAAAGAAATTATACTGTAATTATCAAATTTCCTGTTAAATAACGACAGTACTGGTCCACACTGTGCAGCCTTTTAGACCAAAGCAGAGCTCATATCTGAAGTGAAATAAGCAGGTTCTCAGTGAGAAGTGACCCAAAAAAAGCCTGTTTGGCTAAGAGCTTTTTGTGAGATCAACGAATACACACACTTCAGAGGTCAGTGATCCTCTGTAAAGACTCACCTGGCTATGTGACGCTTTCCCAAAAACCTGAAGTGCTGGAGACACAGTCTGTGAAGAAGCGATGGAGAGATTACGAATGCTTAGCAGTGAACCAAGAACAGGAAACTGCACAAAGAGCTTGAGATATAATCATTGTCATAAGTGAGACCTAAGCTGGTTTATGTCTGAACACAACTTTCAGAATTCATCCTCTGAGGCTTCCTGTCATTTTATTTCTCAGTTTCTCTGATTTTTTGTCCTGCTTTGATTTAAAATTTCTATCATAATATAAGCTTTAACCAAATTGTTTAAATGATAATTAATAACTAATTGTTTTTGTTTCCTTGTTTCTTTAGTTTCTACTAGAGACATTACTGCTCATGTCTAATATCGAGGGCTACAGCACCCAACACTTCAGGTTTGAGCTCATGTTTCCACCGGTACCCTTTCACCCCTCGTTGCTGACTAGCAGCTCAACAGACGGTCACTTCCGTTCATTTATTTATTTATAGGAAAAAGTATTTAATATGAATATTTATTTAATTACAGATTAAAAATCAGCTCATAAATGGGTTCACTTTTGTGTGACAAATTAGATACTAGCATTGTTTGATTGTGAAATAAATGTGGGTGACGTGTCCCTACCATCATGATTTAATTCAGCTCTATAGTCATTCCACTAACACAGCGCTGTTCAGTACAATAAAACACAGGCATGGAGACAGGCGAGGGATTACAGTGTAATCATGGGTGTAGCAGCTCAGGTACGGTCCTAGATGAAAAACACTGAAGTAAACTCACTCTAATATGTTGAAAAAGTCAGATATCTCCTGGTGAATGGCACGCTGCCAGTAGGCCACCATGACCTCTGTAAGACAAAGCACACAGTACATACACACACTCACACCGTGACACAGTCAAAACAACTATACACCAGTTAAAACACTAAAACACCAAACCGTACTGATCTTCAAGGAGTAAGTAGTCAGTATTTATTTAGATGTGTACACTGTGAGAAAATGTGCTGCTTCACCCTGAAAATGGTTAGTTACCATGCTGCCCTTTTACTGGACACTATCAGTGACCATCATCTAAGCCACAACACACTGGTGTCTGGTTTATGCTGATTTTCTAGGAAGGTTTTAAATGCAAGGAACAGCGTCTTCATGGTTGTGTATCACCCTCTTCTTTCTCTCACCCTCTGATATGGTCTTCATGATGTGTAAGAAGCACAGGAGCAGGCTGCGTGTCTCGGCCTGGTCCAGTTTATCGAACCGCGAGCCAAAACCAATCAGGGATTGGGGTCTGGCAAACTGTAAGAAAAGAAAAATACTCTCACTAATGGTTATTGTTATGATTGTTTTGTTTAAAGGTCATGAACGTTAAAGCAACACTGGGTAAAATTAGATTTTTGTTTTGCTCCTAGGACTCCAAAAGTTACATAGTGCAGTCTCTGCAGCACTGAGCCCAGAGACAACAACAGAGGCTCTGTTCTCACTATTACATCACTGTGATTTCAAAGGAAATAATATTACTTCCTGTTCCTTTAAATCAATCAATCAATTATGTAAATTAAATGCATAGTTCTTATTAATCTTAAGACATACACTATATTGGGGGGTGGGTGGAGGGGGGTTGCTGTGAGGATTTGATGGCTTTCATCCACATTAGCTTGAGTGACTGTAGGTCTAAGCAGTTATTGATCACAAACATTACAGTTTCTAAAACTAATAACTGGTAACAAACCCCCCTTGGTGAAGCCTAGCACTCATGCTAAACTTAGGCTCCTATGCAGCTACTCCAGAGTGTCCCACTTCATGTAATGCATATCAGCATCTCAGAGTAGCTGACTACAGTCACAATGCTGGACAGAAATGTGCCAGTCCACATACATAAATAAGATAATAACCTTCTCACAGCCGTCCATCTTCTCGCTGTTGCGGTCACTGTTGCTGGGGTTGGACTCCACACTGATCAGAGAGCCTCGCGAGTCTGCGTTGTTAGCTGTGGATAAGGCGAGGGATGAAAACACTAAGAAAAAAAAAAGGAAATGAAGGAGATGTGATGGAGAACAGACATAAACGTACACAATGACTACAAAGACAAGCTCTCTAGAAAAATGAACACTGAATGTGAACTGTGAAAATGAAACAAAAAACAATTTCTATTGGTCCATTTTTTAAATAAAATTTGAACAAAATAATAATTCATCTCCACTGCATGGTCTCTACTCGACTGTACTCTGCTTTTCCAACAGGGAAATTTGGTCCTGGTCCTGGAACCAGCTTCTTCTGCTTCTGGCTGCTGGGTTTTAGTTAATTCCGGCCTGAGCACACCTGACTTCACTCCTTTAATTAGTTGGTCTCAGTAAAACAACTGATCATGTGACCTCCTGATTGGTTGGAAGAAAAACCAGCAGCCACACCGTCCCTTTGATGATGCGACTGCCTACCCCTGGACTAAACCATGACGTGTAAACCTTTCAGGGTGCTGATTGTCCAGAGAGAATTGTCACTCTGCCCCATGCATTGCAGACGTCCAGCACCAACTGACGGAGCTGTGTTCAGTCCCCAACAACAATAACGTGAATACACGATGAATAAACAACGCTCAATGTTACCACCACCACACTTGTGATTTCCCATTAGAGATGGGGATTTGGGATGCCACTGGATAGAGTTCGGGGGTGGAGGGGGGGGGTGGGGCTGTAGGAGTGGAAAACTAACCAAGGACCAAACAGAGAGTAGAGTCCAGTAGAACCCAGTGGAGTAGAAAAGGACCAGCAGTGAAGAATGGCACACATTTTGTTTTGGACTGTTTGTATACATGATTATTGAACATGAAATCTTGAAATGAAATGTTTTGACTTGACATAGAGATGTATGACAAACACACACCTGCAATAGAGTTGAGCACTTCCTTGGAGAAAGAAGCATCCACTGAGTTGCCATGAGAAATGGTGTGGGCAACCTGACCTACCAGACCACCTCCTACGCTGAGATCATCTCTCGAACCCTGCATGGATAAACATATTACAGACCCATATTGGCATTTTGGTTTTCTTGAATGAATGAATGAATTCAGTCAGTCCGTCAGTCAGTCAGTCAGTCAGTCAGTTACTCATTCACTCAGTCACTCACTCACTCACTCACTCAGTCAGTCAGTTACTCATTCACTCAGTCACTCACTCACTCACTCAGTCAGTCAGTTACTCATTCACTCAGTCACTCATTCACTCACTCAGTCAGTCACTCATTCACTCAGTCAGTCAGTCACTTACTCACTCAGGCACTCACTCAGGCACTCAGTCAGTCAGGCACTCAGTCAGTCAGTCAGGCACTCAGTCAGTCAGTCAGGCACTCAGTCAGTCAGTCACTCAGTCAGACACTCACTCAGTCAGACACTCACTCAGTCAGACACTCACTCAGTCAGTCAGCCACTCACTCAGTCAGTCAGCCACTCACTCAGTCAGTCAGTCAGTCAGTCAGGCACTCAGTCAGTCAGGCACTCAGTCAGTCAGGCACTCAGTCAGGCACTCAGTCAGGCACTCAGTCAGTCAGGCACTCAGTCAGTCAGGCACTCAGTCAGGCACTCAGTCAGTCAGGCACTCAGTCAGTCAGGCACTCAGTCAGTCACTCAGTCAGTCAGGCACTCAGTCAGTCAGGCACTCAGTCAGTCAGTCAGTCAGTCACTCAGTCAGGCACTCAGTCAGTCAGGCACTCAGTCAGTCAGTCAGTCAGTAAGTCAGTCACTCAGTCAGTCAGTCAGTCACATTTAGCAAGCTACAGTTTCTCCATAAGGTGGAGCTACTATGTAGCATTTAGTATTTCATAAGAATGGTGATTTGCATCAGTGACAAAGTGTATTTGTATGTCCCACTAGATAATTTACAACCTGCAACACTCGGTGCCTGGAGAACCCCAAATTTAATTCACATTTAATTTTAAATCACTACTGCACTAAATAACATTTAATTCAGTTGTTTTTATGTCGATGATTTTATCATGTATCTGTGTGTTTGTTGTTTGGTTGTCTGAGTGGGTTTGTGAGAGCACAGCTAGTTTTACCTGGTCACTGGAGTTCAGGTAGATGGGGAAGAGGTCTCTGAGGAAGAACCGTGGCATGTTGTCGAGGATGAGGCCGTACAGAGGCAGATAGAGGGATGCGATCCTGGATTGCTTCTCCTGGAAACACACACACACAACCCTCTGTTCATAGGCTGAGAGCTGCTGATTCCCTACTTTATCAATGAATTTATATATTTTTTTAAATGCAAGCTCAGTTTTACTTTTCATTTTTACATCATATTATTCCCAATTCTGAGTTCGATTCTTTTACTTAGACTCCATCAAACACACTGCTACAAGACCGTCTTTCATCTGAGACACATGAAGCCAGCTTTTGCTTCTTGTTGATTGCCGAACACATCAGAGCAGCAGATTATATTACTATTATTATTATTATTATTTAATTAATAATGGGCGGCACGGTGGCGCAGCAGGTAGTTTCGCGGTCACACAGCTCCAGGGTCCTGGAGGTTGTGGGTTCGATTCCCGCTCCGGGTGACTGTCTGTGAGGAGTGTGGTGTGTTCTCCCTGTGTTTGCGTGGGTTTCCTCCAAGTGACTGTCTGTGAGGAGTGTGGTGTGTTCTCCCTGTGTCTGTGTGGGTTTCCTCCAAGTGACTGTCTGTGAGGAGTGTGGTGTGTTCTCCCTGTGTCTGCGTGGGTTTCCTCCGGGTGACTGTCTGTGAGGAGTGTGGTGTGTTCTCCCTGTGTCTGCGTGGGTTTCCTCCGGGTGATTGTCTGTGAGGAGTGTGGTGTGTTCTCCCTGTGTCTGCGTGGGTTTCCTCCGGGTGACTGTCTGTGAGGAGTGTGGTGTGTTCTCCCTGTGTCTGCGTGGGTTTCCTCCGGGTGACTGTCTGTGAGGAGTGTGGTGTGTTCTCCCTGTGTCTGCGTGGGTTTCCTCCAAGTGACTGTCTGTGAGGAGAGTGGTGTGTTCTCCCTGTGTCTGCGTGGGTTTCCTCCAAGTGACTGTCTGTGAGGAGAGTGGTGTGTTCTACCTGTGTCTGCGTGGGTTTCCTCCGGGTGACTGTCTGTGAGGAGTGTGGTGTGTTCTCCCTGTGTCTGCGTGGGTTTCCTCCTGGTGACTGTCTGTGAGGAGTGTGGTGTGTTCTCCCTGTGTCTGCGTGGGTTTCCTCCGGGTGACTGTCTGTGAGGAGTGTGGTGTGTTCTCCCTGTGTCTGCGTGGGTTTCCTCCGGGTGACTGTCTGTGAGGAGTGTGGTGTGTTCTCCCTGTGTCTGCGTGGGTTTCCTCCGGGTGACTGTCTGTGAGGAGTGTGGGGTTCATACCAGTTTCTTCTCTTTTAATAAGGAACATAAAAAAAACACAGTTCCTCTTCTTTGCTGTTGACATCATTATTTACAAATTAATTGATTTATTTATACATTTGATGAATTACTCTAATTATTCTACCCATTTCTGTATTTGTATGAGCTTTTACTGCTAGTGTACTTGTGATTGTTGTATAGTATCATATCCACAGGTTCTTACAGTATGATGAGCCAAAATCTGAAAAAACAAAATAAAATCGAATTTGGCCAAAAATAAAACAGATATCAGAGCCCTGAACAGTCACAGCTGCAGTGGTGTTGCCTTTGGCACAGGTTTATCCTCAGTGTAATTTCTCAGTCTGGCTCCGTTTCATTTTACACACACACACACACCTCTTTGAACATGACACATATCCCAGCCTCTACACATTCATGGGCGGAGGGAGCAGGCTTTAATAGTTTCCTGCTGTGTTCTGTGCCATCGCTTTACGCTTACATGGCTTTATAAAGCAGCGTCCGGGACAATAGCTGGATTACAGCCCTCAGGATTTCAGCGGCTCAGAAAACGGGCTTCAGTCAGATTAAACACAGAGCATATATCTACAGTGTTTCGTAACACCCCGTCTCTGCCTCAGACTTTTATTGTTGCAGGCAGCTTGTGGATTTACCTCAGGATTTAAAAAGATCTGTGAACGTATTAACATGTTTAAGAGTTTTTCTTCAAGGATTTAGAAGCTTGTGTCCTTGCATTTCTCAGAGTTCATGCCTCTCTCAGAGTTCCCTAGGGGTGTGTTTTTGTTGTAGTCTCATTTTAAAATCAGCTGGGCAATGCCCTTATAACATAATTAGACCCTATCGTCAGGAGATCATGAGCTCAACGCTTAGCAATGCCTCTGCTGTTCAATACTGAGAAGCAAGACAGAACAACAGGCCTCGCTCACTCTGGGAGGGTAGCGTGGCCCTCCCTCTTCCCTGTGGTGGCTGTCTGTGTTAGCTAACAGAACCGGCCACTTAATGTTCTCCTCCAAATGTGTTCAGCTGTGTGCTGCGCTGACGTTAGATCACTTACTCAACTCTGTTTTCAAAGTCTTTGAATTGTGCAGGCTACCTTCAAGGCATAGCGCGAGTCCAGCGAGTGCTTGGCCATCAGATTCTTCAGGCAGGCCAGGGCCAGGTGTCGAATGTCCTGCTCGTCTTGCAGTGCCAGTCCCAGCTCCCTCAGAAGAAGACCAGTCAGAAAATGCTTTCTGCAGAACTCCCCTGTCAGGCTGTACTCCGGCATGTCCACTAGGGCACAAGAGGGAGTGCGTGGATGTTTAAGTTTTGAAAAGGGGACAACAGACTACTAAAGTTATGTTGTGATTGTGAAATTGCATCATGCTTCTATTAGGACTTTGGTCTAAGCTTGAATTGTCTACAACGGCAATGAATAGGATTTTCTTGTGCATCCTGTGGTAAACACTAATCGTTTTTAAAATGAATAAATAAGTTTGGCAGATTTTAACAGGGAATATTTGGCCCAAATGTTGCACATCTGCAGTTCTTTTGTGACCCACATATGGCCTTGAATGACAGTGTTGTCTCAGGGTGAGTCTGACTTTATATGGGCTAGATCTCAGGTGTTTTGTGGACCGAATCTGGGCCAAATCGGCAGTTGGCACATATCTGGCCCACACCGCACTCATCAGTGCTGTATCTGAGCCATAAGAGCCACAAACGAGACTGATTAAACTAAAATGGGTCTGCTATTTAAGTCATTAGTCCTTGTATCTTCTGAATTATGACATTGTTAAGGAGGTTGTAACCTCATCACTCTGACACTCCTCTTTCACAAAGGTACCACTGGCCTCCTTGTGCTCCCACATCTCTGAGGACCTTCTGGAACTCAAAGTTAGGGACGTCTGGTGAGAGGAAACACAGGGTGTCCTTAATGGAGGGTCCACGTCATACCCTGCAGAACCCAAATGTATCTCAAGGGACCACCATCAACGGAGCAGGGGTGGTTTGTGTGTGTCTCTTGGGATTGTACGTTTGGGATCCACAAGGTGTGAGGCACTTCCTTTGCTTAAGGGCAAGGTCACCCTGTTCCTCCAGGCTGTGGTGTTCCTCAGAGTGTGAGGGTGTAGATCTGTGGCAGTGTGAGATACCAGTGGAACCCCGTTACATCCTCAGCTACCGAGGTGATCTGATATTTTTCTGTCATACAGAAATCCAGCTTACACCCAGAATTAATTTGTTGTGATTACAGAATGACACATGACTTCAGTGGTCCATGCTATTACGAGTCAGCCAATGAATATTCATGACTTTTAATAAGGTGAGCTGCGGCAAATCATGGCTCACATCTGGAGACAAAGCTGTATGACACAATAACAGGGACGTATGGACACACACAGCTGTTTATTTCTAAATGTGGTGTAAATTTAACTGCATCATGAGACAAAATTCTTTAAGTCTAAGATTACGTAGAATTTTTGAATATGATTTACTCCAAAACTCCATCAGTGTCTGAACACAACCTTGTATCTACATTCAGACTTTCCTACTCGTCCTCCTTTGGGGATGCAGTGTCCTGACAGCAATGACACTGTAAACATTTACAAACTGCTCTAATATATGTATTAATTGTCAAAAGGGAAATAAAATGAAGGTTTAATGTTGAATAATTACCCTTAGCATTTTGTGCTTCCGGTGAGGCCTTATCTGAGATGAAGAGAAATGAAGATAGACAGAGTTAATGAGGTGGGGTCGATGTAATGAGGACACATTGAGGTCAGTACAGTGAGACAACAGCAGTGAGGCTGAGGTGGAGAGGGGGGGGCTGACCTGTAATTCTGGCCGAGGGGATGGGCAAACTCAGGGGGATATAGTGCTCGTGATTGCACACCTCCTTCAGGAACTCGAACTTAAGCTCGCACAACATCTGTAAACAGCAGCAAATCAACGTAAACACATAGACCTTAGCTCTAAACTAATATGAGAGCAACCTTAATGACGTTCTGGTACCTTGTTGTCGCTGGCTGTGATCATGTTGATGTAGTTGTTGATGAGTTTGAAGGTGAATCCTCTGTCCATCAGAGTGATGCAGCGCTATAGAAAAATAGCACACACAATGTTTTAGTCTTTCATTCTCTCCTCCCTCTCTCTCTCTCTCCTCCCTCTCTCTTTCTCTCCTCTCTCTCTCTCTCTCTCTCTCTCCTCCCTCTATCTCTCTCCTCCCTCTCCCTCTCTCCTCTCCTCCCTCTCTCCTCTCCCTCTCTCCTCCCTCTCTCTCTCCTCCCTCTCTCTCTCCTCCCTCTCTCTCTCTCTCTCCTCTCTTTCTCTCTCTCTCCCTCTCCTCCCTCTCTCTCTCTCTCTCTCTCTCTCTCTCTCCTCTCCTCTCTCTCACTCACCTATCTCTCTCTCACTCACCTCTCTCTCCTCCCTCTCTCTCCCTTCCCTCTCTCTCCTCCCTCTCTCTCTCTCTCTCCTCCCTCTCCCTCTCTCCCTCTCTCTCTCTCCTCCCTCTCTCTCTCCTCTGTCTCTCTCTCTCTCTCTCATCCCTTTCTCTATATAACCCGTATGAAGTCAGTGTATTAATAAAGCCAGTAATGAAAAGGAGGCTCTGTGAATCAACACAAACAATAACCTTCAGAACAGCTGAATTCACCCAAGCATCTCTGTTTAAATTACCCCCTTCCGGCTTTTTATTCCTCCCTTCGTCTCACTGATAATACAAATGCCCTCAATTTCAAGGGGTCATCCCTCATACCTCACTAACCCAGATTCATCACTACGAAGAATATGATTATCATCATTCACTGGATTTACAAGAAATTACAAGACATTACTATTTTAAACTGTTAGGAGTTTAGGAGAATTTGAGTTCAGTAAATGTAAAAAGATATATATATATATATATATAATGTAGAATGTGAATTATTTGGAATGATCCTCAGGTGCTCTTCCAATTCTCTGAAAGAAAATGTCCGTCTATGTGTTATTTGTGCTGTTTGTAATCTAAAAAATAACTGCAATTCTTTCCTCAATACACAGTTTCTGCAGCAAAATATAGTCACTGACAGAAGAGAAGCTCTTCATTACGGTGATTCTACAGGTGAAATATGTGTTTAATTGCCCCCCCCCCCCATTACTTTGCATTTAACCCATCTGTGGTTATTGAACACACACACCCACACACACCTGGAACAGTTTGGGGTTTAGGTGCTTTGCTCAAGGGCATTTCAACCATGGGTACTGAGGCATAAGGAAGCACAGTTCCTTTCTTCCCCTGTCGTATTTTTCCGGTTTGTCCTGGGTATCACATTAGCAATTTTTCAAGATACAAAGACCCCGCCCACTTTTAAATTCAGTCTACAAAAGCCCCGCCCACTTTTAAAAATTCAGGCTACAAAGGTCCCACCCACTTTTAAATTCAGGCTACAATGGCCCCACCCACTTTTAAAATTCTGGTTACAAAGGCCCCGCCCACGTTTATTCTGACTGGTTGTACACAGACGCTCATTTACAGTTGTTCCCATAAAAGATAAAGGGATGCATTAGGGGCACTATGTTAAAGTTAGTGCTTTCCAAACACAATGAAGTTATTAGTGAGAGTCGTAGAGTGTGATTTGACCCACTTTGACGAAGGCGGCCACAGCCTGGTTGGCGCTGCGTGTTTCTTCTGGCAGCTCTTTGCTTTTCCAGAAGATGTGATCAGACACTGTCATGATCAGGGTCTCCAAGTGGCTCTGGAACGTTCCTGGGAATCTCTGTGTCCGTGGAGCCTTAATAACAACACAAGGAATGTAATAACGTGCAGAGATACTGTAATGATATTCTTTACTAACTATATATCCAACATTGTTGGAACATTTCTGTAAGGATTTGATTGCATTTGGTCACAAGATGATGTCTGAGGTCAGATGCTGATGTCGGAGAATTAGTTCTGGATCACGAATGTCACTAAAACTACTCCAGAAATGCACTTCCACTGCTCCACAGCCCAATGTAGGGGTTGGGGATTTATGGTGACCATCAGCAGCTGCTCCAGAGCGTCTTATTATTTTTGTTAACCTCATTAGCTCTGTGGGGTGTCTATAAATGTGTAGTGTAGCTTAAATATTACCTTCTGTTTATCTGAATCAACCAGATACTGAGCCATGGACTTCACTATGATCTCCAGGAAAAACCAGGAAAACTACTCAGAGAGAAGGAGAGAACAGCAGAAGAGTAGAGAAGAAGAGAAGATCAGAGCAGAACAGAGAAAAGTAGAGAAATGAGACAACAAGAGTAGAGGTCACTTATAATTCATTCAAACACCCATTTGCCACAGACCGTGTTGTGTGTCTACAGCAGGTAATTCATTACTGATGAGGTTTCTTTACCTTGAGGAGGTTCTTGACCGCCGTTTGCTCATTGCTCTTTAGGTCTGAGTTCATGCCCTTGGCCAGCTCCTCGTGGACCGTCCGGAACCCATGTGCCTCCGTCTTAAACACAAACTGTCAAAGACACAAAATACATTTAACCCTTGACTTCTCAATCCGCACCTGTACCTTCACGACTGCCAGCATTTCTGACTGGTGAACAAGGTCTGGAATATAAAGCTCCTCTGCTCCACAGCTCAATGCCTAGAGGATTTATGCCCTTCCTGCCAACTCTTAGCATTGAGCAAAGTGTCATAGCTCATGTCCTGTTCACAGTGGGTGCACTTTAAAGTGTTCTGTATTTATGAGGAGTGTCCAAACGTTTTTGGACACCATGTGCAGTTAAGAGAACCAGCTGCACCCTCACCATTCATCTGCTCTGAGTGTCTTCTGGGAATTTACAGATGGGGCATTTTCACATCCTCGCACATGGTCTCAAACTGAAAATACACCCTCTCTATAATCCATATAGTCTCTCACAAATACATGCATCTATACAAATAACCGGGGAACCAGGATCTCACAAACAGCCCTGAATGGACTTTATGACCCAAGGTCACCATGCCCAGTGCTGGCCAGACATTTACTGTTTTTTGAGGTGTTACTACCACAGTCATGGTTTGTAGTTATGTCAGGTCATTGTTGTCCTGCAAATGAAAACCAACACTCACACGCATGCACACACACACACACACACCCACACACACACACACACAGATGACTGATGCAGGCTATGGGTATTTGTGGCAGCTGCTGTTGTTTTCCTGCTGGGTTTCACCTCTTTCAATGCCCTACTGAATCTCTCCCTCTCGCAGTTCTATTATTTGTGTAAGCATTAGGAATGTGTGTGTGTGTGTGTGTAGTAACCTTAAATGAGAGTTCCACTGACCTCCAGAAACGGTGGAACACACACTCACTGCAGCTTACTGGCAAAACCCCCTCCACTGGCTAACAGCCCAGACACCACCAATCAGTTACCATGGCAACCTCGTCTCTCTTACACATCCTCTTCATCATCATCTCTTTCTCTCTCTCTCCCCCATCTCACACACACTTTACCTCTGTCTCTCTCTTTCTTTCTCTCAAACCCTCTCCCCATCGTTCTTTCTTTGTCTGGCTCACTATCTATTCCTCTCTCTGACCTGCTTCCCTGTCTCCTCTCTCTCTCTCTCTCTCTCTCTCACTTTTTAAATCCATAGTTCTCTTTCTTTCTCTCTTTCACTTTTTCCTACCTGTGTCTGCCAGTCATTTTTCTCTCCATCTCACTTATAAAACAGCACACCCTCTCTCTCTCTTACTCCAAATCCTCCTCTCTTTTATCTGTTCACCCATCTCTAGCTCTCGCTCTTCCTCTCTTTCTGTTTTTAATCTCCCTCTTTCTACCTTCATTCTCCTTGTCCCCAATCCCTGGCCTCTTTCATTCCTTATTCCTTTTTCTCCTTTCCAAACTCAAATCTTCCAAATCTCTCTCTCTCTCTCTCTCTCTCTCTCCCTCCCTCTCCCGTTTGTGAACATGATAAAGGTGCTGTTGTGTTTTTGCTCTACTCTAATGAGCCACAGAGCTCAGACCCATGTTCCTCTTACAAAAACAATGAGAGATGCCCTACAAGGAAGAGGCAGAGCATTGTTTAGTCTTTCAGTCTGGCCTAATCTCTGTGTAACGAGCAACTTCTCCTTTGAAAAGCGAACCACTGAAACATACAAACCACTTTTCTCTCAGCGGGAGGTTCCTATTCTGCTTTCTTCATTCTGTGATGTGTTTATAAAGACCGTGGTGATCTGAAAGTGCTTTCTCTGAGTTGAGCAGAGATGGTGCCTCTGTACCTCGAGCACCGACTGCATAGGAGTCCAATGGCTGCATCTCACTATATTATTTTTAGCTATTTTAAATATGATTGGCCATTTTAGATGTTTCAGTAAATTTAACCATTTAGCTTACAACAGTCCACTTATTACCTGATTATTACGTCACTAAAATGAGTAGGAGGTCAGAATGAAGGGATAGGGATCAAGGCAGCTCAGTAGAAAAGGAGACACACCCTAAGTCAAAAAAAAAAACCCGCCCTGGGAGATGACCCTGACCTTCAGAAGTGTGCTGTAAAAGATGTCAGCAGTTTTATTCACTCACTACCACTTACAGTGAATGCTTTGTGCATAAAGATGTCCACAAGGACACCCTTGAGCAGCTGCACATGAGCCTGAGGGTACACAGGGGTACACACTGTCATGTTTGTCCTGGTAGGCTATAAGGCTGTGAGCACTGGACGGTGGAGAGATGTGAAACTGCGTTCACTACAGTTCAACAGTAACCTCACTAGTGCTGTCATGGCTGAACACCATAAGATCATCACAGAAATGTTCTTACAGCTGGACCATATTTATATCTGAGGATATGTTGGATGAGCAAACTTTATGTGGCATTTAAAGTGTAGAGAGTACATACCTTTATATAAGAGTGCAAATAGTGGTCCAGGTTTTCTTCATGGCACTTGGCAAGAAAGTGCACTAGGACCCTGGGGATGCCAAAGGAAAGGAATATGATCCAGCAAGCTCGCCTTCTGTGTATGTGTGTGTGTGTGTGTGTGTCTTTGATGCTCCTCAATCCTCCTGTAATACCTGGTGGTGGTATTTGTGACCTCGTCTGAGTCGTTCTGGGTGAAAACTTTAAAAAGCTGGTTGAAGAGGACAGGCAGGAACTGAATGATCACATGGATCCTCTCCATGCTAAGGAGACCCTGAAAGAACAAAGCAAAAATAATTTGGAGGCAAAAGACCATCACAGAGGCTCTAAAGACACTGGATTTCTATTCTTTACAAAGCTTTGACTATGTTCAGGATGATGTACACCAGAACTTCTCAAACTGTTTCTGCCATGGCACACCGTACAAACGCCACTGGAAATTATTTTAAACATTGTTATTTATTTATTATTCATAAAAAACTGGAATAAGGCAGTGTCGCGGTCACACAGCTCCAGGGGCCTGGAGGTTGTGGGTTCAATTCCCAGGTGACTGTCTGTGAGGAGTGTGGTGTGTTCTCTCTGTGTCTGCGTGGGTTTCCTCCGGGTGACTGTCTGTGAGGAGTGTGGTGTGTTCTCTCTGTGTCTGTGTGGGTTTCCTCCGGGTGACTGTCTGTGAGGAGTTGGTGTGTTCTCTCTGTGTCTGCGTGGGTTTCCTCCGGGTGACTGTCTGTGAGGAGTTGGTGTGTTCTCTCTGTGTCTGCGTGGGTTTCCTCCGGGTGCTCCGGTTTCCTCCCACAGTCCAAAAACACACGTTGGTAGGTGGATTGACGACTCAAAAGTGTCCGTAGGAGTGAGTGTGTGAGTGAATGTGTGTGTGTGTGTCTGTGTTGCCCTGTGAAGCACTGGCGCCCCCTCCAGGGTGTATTCGCCCATTGCGCCCAATGATTCCAGGTAGGCTCTGGACCCACCGTGACCCTGAACTGGATAAGTGCTTACAGATAATGAATGACAAAAAAAAAATATCTTACTAAATAAAAAAAAAACTGAAATAAAAACTGTCACATATGCTATGCTTTGCCACCCTTGTATTTACTCTGCATCCACCCCCCCCCCACTTTGGAACTCACTGATAAACACTCTCACAGAGGGCTGTGTCCCGTTTTATTGGTCAGTGCTTTGTGTCAGGAGTTGTGTGAGTGTGTGAAGTGTCTATAAACCTTTGTATTTGATAAATTGGTCTTTAGGAGGTTATTTCCTCCTTGGAGCTGGTTTACCTTCAGGCAGTTGAGGAAGTTTGAGGTAGGAGGTTGTGAGAGATCCGTCTCTCTTTTTTGGCACTGCTGGAAGAACCGATTCAGATGGGGGTCCTGCAAAAGCAGACACAATGTTTACCAACTCGAAAGGGACACAAAAAAAAAATCATGGAAATCTGCTGGAGTTCTTACCTGAGTGTAAACTGTGGACAGTACGAGGGTCGAGACCTTGAAGATGGGCTTTCCTCCATCTACCCATTTCACATCTGATCCGTTCTGTTTAAAGAAATGAAGGAGGAATGTAACTGAGGTCAGGCAGCAGTAATGGAAAAGGCACAGCAGCTGAGCTTCAGTTGGGGTTAGTGATAACGCAGTGGATAATAACTGATACTGGCTCATCACTAGATGTTTACAGCTGCCTTTAGTTCCACCTGCTTCCCCAGACCCTGTTCTAAAACCTTAGTCTTTGGGGGTTTTCCTGCCTTACCACATCTGCCTCAACTCCTGAAGCATCAGTGGGTTAAAAATTCACACGTTACTTCATGCAGGTCTGAGTCAAACTAGAATTCACTGGGATGGAAATCTGCATCAAGAGCCACTGCAGTGAAAGTCTGAGATGAGTCACAACTGAGATGCGAATCCAGGTTCAGTCACGAGTCACTGATATGTGAGTCAAGAGTCATTGAGATATGAATCTGAGTTGCGTCACAACTGAGATGCGAATTCAAATTATTTCAAGAGTCACTGAGATGTGACTCAGAGTCAAGTCAAGAGTCACTACAATATGAATTGAATCGGGTCAAGAGTCACTGAGATGTGAGTCCAAGTCAAGTCATCAGTCACGCAGGTTTGATTTGAGTCAGAAGCAGGTCAACACTGAAACCCAACTCACGGGCCATTAGCTCGGAGGATGGAGTTGAGTTCAAAGCCTGAATGGAGTTGTGAGTCAAATGAACTGAAGTCAGAATCAAAAGTGACTCACAGACTCAATCTCTGTGGTTCCAGTCAGAAGACAGATCATCGTGAGCAGTTAGAACTGTTTCTTTGCTCTCACCTTGTTGGATGAAGGCTCCTTAATCAGCAGGTAGCCGCTGGGCAGAGTGCAGGAGACGGGCACACTGAACTCCTGAGAGGAAACACGGCCTTCCTTAAGCAGAGGCAGCCATGCGTAACCCACTGGAGACACAAATACACACATCACACAATGTGCAGTATCAGCTTCCAGGGAAAGCTTTTCATTAGATGTTAGAACGTTACAGCACAGGGGCACCTACAAATTCATCTATAACAGCTAAATTACCATAACGAATCCCAAAGTTATTAGACAGTGCTTTAAACTCCAATGAATGTAGCTCCACAGCCTAAAACTTCAGGGCTTTATACCGTTCAAACTGAGGAAGTGGGGATGGTTCCCTACCATTATCCAAAAGCTACATAGTACATTGTCTGAGGTGCTGATCCAGGAGAAGCAAATACAGAGGCATTATTCTCCCTATTACAAATCAGTGGAGCATCACAATGATTCTGAAGCTGTAATTTTAAACTAAAAATACTACCTAGTGTTGCTTTAAAGTAGATGGATGTATTAATTAGAAGCAGTGTCATACAGTGAAATTTTATAGCATCAAAACTATACCCGGTGTTTCAAGAGCCTCTTTCTTTTTGGAGCTTGTCTTGGCATTGATGTCACAAGTCACGTGGAAAAAGGAGAAGAGTAGATGGTGTTTGTCATGGAGTTGTGTGGGCAGCTCAATCTTCACCTATGGAAAAGAACATTGAAAACATGAAGGGTCTCAGGAAACCCACTTGAGACATTGAGAAACAGTGACCACCAAAGGGAAGGTTCTGGAACGCACCTCGTCATAAAAGTCAGGGTTCTGCAAGTGGTGAAGGACAGTTGAACAGGCAGCTGTGGTGAAAACGGGACCTCCCGGCTTTCCGTAGATGCACTGTGGAAAGACAGAAAGCCAGCGCTCAGTTTTCCAGGCAAACCCTCGAGGAAAACCTCAGAGCAGAAATGGAAAGTTTGGAAGCGTCACCTTAAGTGGTTTGGCATGCTCCTCGTCCGAGTTCCGAAACTCGACGTAAACAGCAATGTTTCGGGCCTGAGGGGAGAACGAAAAAGGAGACGACACGTCAAAATATCACATACTGACCTCCACAGAGTCCACACCGTATCCCTCAGAGAATGAAAAACGGAAAACAAATAGAAAAAATATTCACGAATAAAAACACACAAACAAACCCTACAGCACATATATAGCACATGCCCAAATATTTGTAGACATTTTGCCTCACAGGAGGGGGCATTTATACCCCTCTTTCTGACACTTGGCATTGGGCATAGTGACTTAGGCTCATGTGCAGCTGCTCTACAGCATCCCATGGAATGAAAAGTGTGTCAGCAATGCCTCTTTAGGAGAGGGTTTTAAAACTGAAGCAGAGGAACAGGAAGAAGAAACACAAGAAGATTATTACAGAAACAATGACCGACCAACAAGAGAGTATAAGGAAAACAAGGGATACCTGCGTGTCCAGTCACATGATCAAAACACAAGGACACAAAGGCACAAAGGAACATAAGACGGGGTGGAATTTGATGAGGTGTGTAAAAGCTTCAGGACAGTGTTTATGCCACATAAACCTGTAAAATTGACTAAACCTGTAAAAATGACTAAAATCAAACTATATGTGACTGTTCTCTGTTGCTGTTTCCAGCTGGGGGTCAGTACACCTACCTTGGCGAAGCTCTTCTGACTGTCGTATTTGAGGTGTTTAGGATAGACGTATAAGTGGTTCTTGTAAACTCGGTAAGGTCGGGCGAACTTGGCTGAATCCTGCAGAAACTCGTCCACCTCCACCGTGGCGGCGTGCTGACTACAGTCCTCAAATGGCTTTAGAGGAATGTATGATGATGTCACGCAGTCTGAAAGAAACCAGTATCTGTATTATATATATATTAATGGTGACATGAACAATCTCTGGTTCAGTGCATGTTCACATTGTACTGTCAGTTTACTGTGTGCTACATAAGTCAGTAAACATGGGATAAAACGAGTCGTTCTGATTCTGCTCGGCTTCTGACGTCAAGTGCAGAGACTTTAGAATTTCCCTGCCTCCTTATCTGAATCTGTCCAATCACAGCGCTGGAACTACATTTATGTGAGAGCACAAAAATAAGGTTAAATACAACAAAATAGACACAATGAGGAACTGAGAAACAAGAGCACTGAGTAAAAACGGCAAAAACGAGAAAGAAGAAGTAAGAGGACTGAGCGAAAATAGCAAAAATACAGAGCTTCTGCTCCTCGCTCCTCACTGCTGTGCGCTCGGGGTCGGGGTGAACAGCGAGTGGCTCATTATCATTTAAAGGAACAGGCGCTAAAAGCTGATGTACTGAAAAGGGCTGTTTAAACAGCACGCTGCTGTGGAGTTTGTTTCATTAAGGGATATGGAGTCTTACTTGGATGCTCCAGTGGGACACTGTCCACACTGATCTCCAGGCTGCCAGGTATGGTCTGTAACTTACTGGTCTTCTCTGCCCTGAAGAACAGAACAAAAAGCATCATTTCACTAGTTCTATATTTATCAGGGACACACAGGATATCCATTCCTGTTTAATATAAAAACTCAAGCTGTTTGTCATGGAGGCTGCTGTACCTTCTGTACTCCGTGATGAGCTTCAGCAGGTCCTCTGTGCAGATCTTGTTGCTCTCTTGTTTGAAGAGAGGAGAAAAGCGCGACTCTCTGTCCACAGTGCCCTGGTTATCCTTAAATACTGACCTGAAAATGAACAAGACAGAGAGTGTAGGTAAGTAAATATTTGGCTTTATGCTTATTATTATGCCTTATAAAGGTAAAGATTATTATGGGCTTTTGTAAATCAGCCTACTAATGTCTTAATGGAAACTGCTCTCTAATCTCCATGCGTTGTCATTATAAATGTGTTCCTCAGTCCTTGAGAAATATCTGAAATCTTGTTTACTCAGAAACAGACATTTTCTGCTGAGAAATAAACATAGTCCAGCGCTAGGCTTACACCTGGAACAAGAAAATGACCTATGGGTATGTATACGGTCCCCAATTCCTGACAGGTCATTTAATCAGTCCGTATAGTATTATATAGGACTTTCTGAATAATTAATAACATTCATTCATTCATTATCTGTAACCCTTATCCAGTTCAGGGTCGCGGTGGGTCCAGAGCCTACCTGGAATCATTGGGCGCAAGGTGGGAATACACCCTGGAGGGGGCGCCAGTCCTTCACAGGGCAACACACACACTCACTCACACACTCACACCTACGGACACTTTTGAGTCGCCAATCCACCTACCAATGTGTGTTTTTGGACTGTGGGAGGAAACCGGAGCACCCGGAGGAAACCCATGCGGACACAGGGAGAACACACCACACTCCTCACAGACAGTCACCCGGAGGAAACCCATGCAGACACAGGGAGACCACACCACACTCCTCACAGACAGTCACCCGGAGGAAACCCACGCAGACACAGGGAGAACACACCACACTCCTCACAGACAGTCACCCGGAGGAAACCCACGCAGACACAGGGAGAACACACCACACTCCTCACAGACAGTCACCCGAAGGAAACCCACACTGACACAGGGAGAACACACCACACTCCTCACAGACAGTCACCCGGAGGAAACCCACACTGACACAGGGAGAACACACCACACTCCTCACAGACAGTCACCCGGAGGAAACCCACACTGACACAGGGAGAACACAACACATCCCTCACAGACAGTCACCCGGAGTGGGAATCGAACCCACAACTTCCAGGTCCCTGGAGCTGTGTGACTGCGACACCTACCTGCTGCGCCACTGTGCCGCCCAAATTAATAACAGTTACTCAACAATTAATAAGCTACTGAATAATTCATAATACACACTGAATAACATATTTGAAACTGAATAATTAAATGTAGACAATGAATAATTCATAATACATACTGAATAATTAATATGAGTTACTCAGTCATTCATTGTAAATAATGAATATTTCATTGTAGCTACTAAATATTTCAGAACAGTTACTGAATAATTCATGTTAGACACTGAATAATTTATCGTAGTTGCTGTACAGTGAATATTGATATCAAAGACTCTGTAATAAGCCTGTGGTTTTGGGGTTAAATCCCGTCAAGTCAAAAATATATATCCCCTCTAGTTCAGCTGAGAACATGAGCTTCTGTATTTCTACATTTCAGGGCTTTGTGGTTAATGCAGCATTTTTGTTGCTGGACCAAAACTAATATCCAGTCCACAGCTCCAGTGATTTGTGACTGGGACTTTGACAGCTTATGGATGAGTTTTAACCGTCTGGGATGAGACGCAGAAGGTCAGACCCACCTTACTGACCACGCGAAAGGCATGCGGTACTTCCCCAGCTTGCTGCAGAACTGCTTGTTGGATTTTATCATCTTCTGGACCGTCTGAAATAATACAAAAATAATAATAATAATAATAAAATAAATATGTAGAGGGATGAAACACTGCATTTAGAAGACATTAATAAAATGAGAAGAGACTGGCATTTACGAGCTGAGACACTTCTCGTCTCTCGCTTTGACCTAGTAACATAGGAGTTTAAATCAAAGCAAGGTGTCTGGATTTTGGCAGACTGTATGCAGCAGAGTCTGTGGGATCCATTTAGGCCAGTCAAACAAAAACCAGGGAGGTTAGGAGAGGGGCCACTGTAGGTCATTAGAAAGAGTCACTCTAAAACCATCTGCCCACACAGTGATGAAGCCCTTAGAATCGGATTTTACAAGATCTTACTTCTGGAAGCTTTTAGGTAGAAAAGCAAAGAGCTGTGTCTCTAATAGTAAAACTTAGGAGGGAAAATGAGAATCCTGTTCTGGACCTTTATTTGGCAGCACTCCCCTCTATAGTTCTGTTCCATAAACAGTAGGGAATGTTTGGGGGAACATGGAAAGAAGTGAGCAGTACAGCTTTCCTGTTAAACAGTATCTAGTGTGCGCTGGAAACTCATCATGTGTTTTAAATGAATCTGTCCCTGAGTGGAAAGGAAATGAAGGGTATCTTTATAACTTTGCAGAACTGTGGTCTATCTTTAAACAAGAGTAACTTCAAAACAGCACAGTGGGAAATGAAAGCGGGCCAAGAGCCTAGGCAAACACTATCCGCCCAAAAGTTTGAACAACACTTGCTTGAACAACAAAGGTAGACCTGTCCTAATAGTAACATTATCGAGTTATTGTGCAATATACGGACATTCCTTAATCATTTTTGCTGACCTCAGTGCCACTGTGTTTACTGTGTAACAGTTTGCTCTGTCCCCTGGTGTTTCCTTATGTCTGTTAGGTGTATATTTATATAATTTATTTATTATATTTAAACATGGTTTATATACAAATGCAATGTGTGAATATTTTTAATAACTCAGGCTAAACCGCTCTTTAAAGAGTCGCAACTTCATTATTATATTATCATTATGTCAGTGGCATTATATAGACTTCAATTGAGCATAACATTGTTCATCGCAATTATTTCTCGGACCAACTATGGACCACATTTAAAGTTCACACTGGATTTTCGAGTATTTCTGAGAGGACATCGTGACAAAAAACTTAGTGAGGTCTGGTGTATGAATGCTAGCTTAAATACGAATAACAAATATGACTCATAACTCATCTCCAGATCTCCAGAGAAGGTAGTTCCACAGTTACAGTGGGAGGTTTCCCAGCCGACACTTGGCTTCAAGCTCATGAGCGTGGGGACTTCATTTCATTACGATTTCATTACGTGCTTCACTATGAAGTTAATACCAGCTGTGCGTACATCTGAACATCTGTTTTAACAATGGGTGTACCTTAAAGTTGTTGAAATCACTAACTATACTGGGTGGATGTAAAGTGTACACACTGTATCCAGATGTTCTATTCTGTCGAGTAAAGATTGAAACAGATGGAGAGTGACCTTGCTGTTGTCTGTGTTCTTAATGTAGGGCTCCGTGCCGCTGGTAATATTTCCCATCAGCACTTTCTCCACTCGCGCCACCATGACAATATCTGTGTGAGGATTCGTGATGGAGAAGATAGCCTAGAAGATGCCAACAAACAAACACACACACACACACACACACACACACACACACACACACACACACACAAGTACCTTTCAGATGAGTAGATAAAAAATACCTCGTTTCCTGTTTTGAATGGAAAGCAGCTTCATCTCGATCAAGGCTTGAAAACAGGGACTTTAGTTGCAGAACTGTTTCCTGCTGTGTGATATTGGTATATTTCATTTACAGTAGTTCCCAGAAATATAATTTACCCCATACATTTATGTCACAAAAGAGAGTTACTTCTAGAGCACAGCTACTTCTAAAACTGATTACTGTCAACTGCTTTTAGGGCGTTTTTACACTTGTCCCAAACACATGAGTCCGCACCCAGGACTGATTCTGGGCTCATTTTTGGGGAGGGACTCATTATCTCTGGTTTGCTTCCACACACAAGAGCTCCATCTGAATCATTCCTTACATCACTGCTCTGTGTGTAGTTTTCACAAAATGTCAGGGAGAAGCTTCATCCATTTACTGTTTTTCATCATTTTCTATGGATACAAACATTCAAGCGTTGTGAGGCGGTGTTGTAGGGAAGAAGGGAATTTCACCACAGGAAAAGCAGCAGAAATACACAGTGCAAAAATCAGCGCATGCCAGTTTGACGTGTTTCTCTCCACGCTCTCAGTCCACAGAGCTGAACACTGCTCCACTGCTCCAGTGTGGGTTTACCAGAGATGAAAAAGTGGAGCAACACAATGAGCCGAACAGATCATGTTACAAAATGACCCAATCACAGGGAAACAAGTTCTAAATTGTGAAAACGCCCTAAAGAAAACCAATAAACCTGCACTGTAATAGCCTGCTCTGCACTTCCATTAAAAACACCATCTCCCAAAATGCTACAGGTGATTTTACAGGTACGTTTTTATTGGAGGCAGCTAAAAACAGGGTGATACCTGTTTTGAGAAGCATAGCCAGTCCTCCAGTTCCTGACTGAGCTGGCAGTCTCCACTCGTTTTCTCCACAGGAGACTTCAGGCCGTTTTCCTGCGGCCCGCCATGACCTCCAGGCGTCCCTTGACCTCCAGAACCCCCTGAACCACTGAGCATTTTCCGCACAGTCTCGTGATTGAGGTCCACGTGGAAGTCAGCCGAGACCTTTCTGTTGTCTCGCATGTCCAGCAGCGCCACGGTTATGAAGAAAGGCTCGATCTGTCCATCCAGCATCCAACACAGGAAACAGAGGCGAGGATAATATTATGATAATTATAATAATATATCATTATCATGTTTTGTGGATGTGTGTGTGTGGGTCTCACATTTGTGACCGGCTCTGTTTCGGTCTCATTCACACAGCCCTGCAGTGTGAGGTTCAGGGAGCGACAGTAGATCATCAGTCTCTTCCCCAACTTCTCCTCGAAGGGACGCACAGGAGACGTCTCTCCACTTTCTCCCTTCGGACTCCTCAGAACCTACAACACATGACACTCTTTAACACTAAGAAAAACATACTCAAGCACAGCATTTCACAGGATAAGGAAGTGTGTGGGTGTTTCCAAAAGAGTATTGGCATATTTACTAAATGTATTTCTTAAATTTACATTTAATATTAACATTATATTTACTTTCCAAATTATTTAACCTGAATATATACATTTTTTTTCTTTCAGCATTTTCTTCACTGGTTTTATCCAATTCATTTTTTTTAATTAAAATATTTGGTGTTTAAATAAGTTTTAACGTCTTTTTTTTCCTCTGTTGACATTTTATCGTAATTGTTGTGTTGTTATAAAAAGAACAAGTATTAGTATAGTAGTAAGTATACACCAGTGCGTGTGTGGATTGAGTGTTCTGAGCATCGTTGATTGTAAAGCGTCCATGGGTGTCTAGAAAGGCGCTATAAAAGATAAGTAAGATAAGTAATATGCTATGTTCAACATTGCTAACATTGAAATCAGTGTCTTTAAATCATCTAAACCTAAACTCACACCTAATTTTTGGTGAAATATTAACCACAAGAACAGAACAAATACATCACAGGCTTTTACAGCGATTTTTCCTGATGGTGCATGAATAAATCCTTCACATTTTTAACTACAACTATACATTACACCAAATGCTTTAAAACATATTTGTACACTTAATATCACAGTTTTTATTATCGCAATTTATAAACATGTACACCTCCCTTTTAATGTGGGACACCCTAAAATATTTTGTCTGAAAAAAAAAAATGTATGTGATAAAGGGGGAGAGAGTACGATTTGAGAAATTGCTGTAAACAGAGTAAATGCTCGTGTGGAGTGTAGCTGCGTTCACTGGAGGGAGGTGTGGATGGACAGAGGCGTACAGGAGTGTCAGGGTCGAGGGAGAACAGGTTCAGTCTCTCTTCTTTCCTGGCGGCTCTCACCACCTCCTCGGTTTCAGTGATGTACTGATGAGCAAACAGACAGCTTTTAATGGGTGTGTATCCATAGCAACACCATCCTGTGTTTATTAGTGCATGAGGTGGGGTTGAGGTATGACGTCCTCTGTGTTACCTTGGCCAGTTCGGGATTGATCCCATTTTCTGTCGTTTCCTCATTTTCAGGCAGACAAACGTGATTCAATGACAGATCAATAACATCTGGAAAGATTACAGGAGAATAAAACAATCATATGTAATTATTATAATTAGTCATTTAAATAACACAAAGACCATTTCCAGAAACTTTAGGTTATATTTCACATGTTGAAATATCGGCAACAAATGATTAAGGGTTTAAATGATTAGCACATCACTGCATTGTTTTATTCACAATTTGCATATCATCCCAATGTGACGCTTCATAAAAAAAAAGACAAACGTATCCAGACACTTGTCTAATTCTGACATGCATTCGTCACACATTTCTCCTGAAATCAAAAGCATTAAAAAGTAGTTTGTCCCTCTTTGCTGCAGTAACAGCTTCTTCTCTTCGGGGAAGGACTTGACACTATCTGTGTGAACATTTCTCTGTTTAATGGTTTCTCCTTTGATAAGAGGGGGCTTTAAAGAGGCAGATGCAGAAGAGAGAACTGAGAGAGACAGAGACAGAGACAGAGAGGGGTAATGACCTGGTCCAGTGCTTCAGGGCAAAACTTATTCAGCTTCTCTTTAACCTTCTTTCTCTGTTTCTACTATTTTATTTTATCTTTCATTTTGCTGAAACTGAGAAGTTTGGAGTGTCATTATTAATTTAATGAGAAAACGGGAAAATCTGGGATTTTGCCTTTAAGCTTGGCTCTTATCACCAAAGAACCTCAGCAAACTAAACACACTGATTCAGAAAAGCATTTATATATAATGAGTCTGATATATAGCTGATAGAGTTCAGATCCTGCTTATTATCACTCTTCATACACACATTGACCTACTTCTGATTGCTACAGAGCATAGTCCACCTGTTGATCTGCACTGAGAATGATCCACCACCAGTCGAAGAACAGAGTGAAGGGGGATAAGAACAGAGTTACAGATGAGCAGGGCTCTGGGCTCACCGTGCTTGGTGTCTGTCAGGTCCATACTCTTGCGGTCCAGAGCGGGACCCTCAGGCGGACTTATCTGGAGGATCCGGTTCAGTGTGTTGATCCAGTCCTCCATGTCCTGCTCACTCTCTGCCGCAAGGACAAAGTACGTCACCTCATTCATCTTCAGCTCAAAGGCGTGCTTCCTCAGACGATTGTTCTGCGGACAACACCCAATCAGAGCATTTTAAAGCATTGATCTGGACTTTTAAAGCAGTAGAGCCGGTGCAGTGTAGTGTTGAACACCACTGCCGTCCATGAGCCAGGCTGGGGTTTGATTCCCAGCGCAAGCAGGAACAGCACACTACACTAATGAGATTCCCAGCACTGCATTAATTTACCACTGTAACATACAGGGGTTGGACAGTGAAAGTGAAACCCCTGTCATTGTAGTGTGGGAGGTGTCATGGCTAAATTGGAGCAGCCTGGTCTTCATTAACTCCACACTGCACCAGTGAGACCATGTGCATCCAATGGTTCAAACATTGTGTCCTGAAGGCGGTGCCGTGTATCAGGACGACAATGCACCAATACACACAGCGAGACTGGTGAAAGACTGGTTTGATGAACATGAAAGTGAAGTTGAACATCTCCCATGGCCTGCACAGTCACCAGATCTAAATATTATTGAGACACTTTGGGGTGTTTTGGAGGAGCGAGTCAGGAAACGTTTTCCTCCACCAGCATCACGTAGAGACCTGGCCACTATCCTGCAAGAAGAATGGCTTCAAATCCCTCTGACCACTGTGCAGGACTTGTGTATGTCATTCCCAAGACCAACTGACGCTGTATCGGCCGCAAAAGGAGGCCCTACACCACACTAATAAATTATTGTGGTCTAAAACCAGGTGTTTCACTTTCATTGTCCAACCCCTGTAACAGTAACATGCTCTGAACAAAAGCATGTGCCTTTTATAAAACACTGATATTATAACACACATTTTACTGCGGGTACAAACACAGAAAAGGACAATTGATGAGAATGTAAAACAAAATTGTACAAAAATTGAAAAATGTGGAGCATATTTAAGGAAAACAAAAAAATGAAAGAAATGAAAGTGAATAAATGCACAAATAAATAATATTGCGAATAAACATCTATACATGTTTTCTAATATATATATATTCCTGTATTTCCACAATTGTACATTTATTTATTTCTTCATTTGCACACTTCTACATGTATTTATTTCTACACAATCACTAGATGGGCCACATTTACAGCCAAATGTCTGGAAAATTATCACACATTCATTCATTCACTATCTGTAAGCGTTTATCCAGTTCAGGGTCGCGGTGGGTCCAGAGCCTACCTGGAATCATTGGGCACAAGGCAGGAACACACCCTGGAGGGGGTGCCAGTCCTTCACAGGGCAACACACACACACACTTTCACTCACACCAACAGACATTTTGAGTCGCCAATCCACCTACCAACGTGTGTTTTTGGACTGTGGGAGGAAACCGGAGCACCCGGAGGAAACCCACGCAGACACAGGGAGAACACACCACACTCCTCACAAACAGACACCCAGAGGAAACACACTCAGACACAGGGAGAACACACCACACTCCTCACAGACAGTCACCCGGAGGAAACCCACACAGACACAGAGAGAACACACCACACTCCTCACAGACAGTCACCCGGAGGAAACCCACGCAGACACAGGGAGAACACACCACACTCCTCACAGACAGTCACCCGGAGAAAACCCACGCAGACACAGGGAGAACACACCACACTCCTCACAGACAGTCACCCAGAGGAAACCCACGCAGACACAGGGAGAACACACCACACTCCTCACAGACAGTCACCCGGAGGAAACTCACGCAGACACATGGAGAACACACCACACTCCTCACAGACAGTCACCCGGAGGAAACCCACGCAGACACAGGGAGAACACACCACACTCCTCACAGACAGTCACCCGGAGGAAACCCACACAGACACAGAGAGAACACACCACACTCCTCACAGACAGTCACCCGGAGGAAACCCACGCAGACACAGGGAGAACACACCACACTCCTCACAGACAGTCACCCGGAGAAAACCCACGCAGACACAGGGAGAACACACCACACTCCTCACAGACAGTCACCCAGAGGAAACCCACGCAGACACAGGGAGAACACACCACACTCCTCACAGACAGTCACCCGGAGGAAACCCACGCAGACACAGGGAGAACACACCACACTCCTAATTATCACACAGCACATCCTTAAAATTTCACTTCTACACAGAGAGGCTTACAAACAGCCCTTTGTTGAAACAATGTAGACCTTTCCACCCAGTTTCACCTTTCTTTTGCTTTCACTGTTTGCTGTTAAAGAAGTGCATGTAGCAGTGGGTTTAGTAGGGCATAATGATTGGTAGGTGCTGGAAAACTTGGCAAACTTCCTTATGTTTGAATAATTTTAATGTTTATTTATTTTTATCTTGGACATATATTTATGTTTTTATACATTTTCTCCCACACGTGTTATCTCTGTATTTTCTAATTTGTAAAGCACTTTAAATGACTGCAGTGAATGAAAGGTGTTATATAATCGTGCTTTTCCACTGCATGGTACCTGCTCTACTTGACTCTGCACAGCTCTACTCACTTGGTCCCTTGGTTTCCCTGTACTGTGTATCTGATGTCATCCAAAACCCTGGGAACAGCAGGCTTTGGAA
Source organism: Hoplias malabaricus (assembly GCF_029633855.1). NCBI lineage: Eukaryota > Metazoa > Chordata > Actinopteri > Characiformes > Erythrinidae > Hoplias > Hoplias malabaricus. Next base: position 65,134,339 of record NC_089820.1, read on the forward strand.
ACCACAACAATGGTAGCAGTAAAGTTAAGAGTTGTTTATTTATTGTGTGTTCATGGGTTGTTGTTGTTGTTGTTTGGGACTGAACACAGCTCAGTCACCAGTTTAGTCAATCTGTAGAGTATTTTCATTCCTCGTTTCAATGTCCAGCTCTCCCTGGATTCTTTCATCGGCCACCAATCCTAGGAGCATCTGAACCTCTTCAAAAGACCACAACGTAATTTTATGAGCTGCCGTTGTGAGTCGCATAAATACAAATGTGATCTCTGCTGTAACATGTAGATTATACAGATGGTGAGTTTGTGCTGGACGTCTGCACTGAATGGTGTACACTCCATAGAGAATATTTGTAAGATTTCATTCATTCATTCTCTGTAACCACTTTCCCTGCTCAGAAGTGCGGTTGGTCCAGAGCCTAGTGCTGAACAGAGTTGGATCACGCAATTAGTAAACTTGCATTGGCTTTAGACCATCAGCATTTCTTCCTAAAACTACAAACTGGATTCCAAAAAAGTTGGGACACTAAACAAATTGTGAATAAAAACTGAAGGCAATGATGTGGAGATGGCAAATGTCAATATTTTATTCGTAATAGGACATAGATGACAGATCAGAAGTTTAATCTGAGTAAATGTAACATTTTAAAGGAAAGATATGTTGTTTCAAAATTTCATGGCATCAAGAAATCCCCAAAAAGTTGGGATAAGGCCATTTTTTACCACTGTGTGGCATCCCCCCTTCTTCTTACAACACTCAACAGACGTCTGGGGACAGAGGAGACCAGTTTCTCAAGTTTAGAAATAGGAATGCTCTCCCATTCATGTCTAACACAGGCCTCTAACTGTTCAATCGTCTTGGGCCTTCTTTGTCGCACCTTCCTCTTTATGATGCTCCAAATGTTCTCTAAAGGTGAAAGGTCTGGACTGCAGGCTGCCATTTCAGTCCCCGGATCCTTCTCCTACGTAGCCATTATCTTGTTGAAAAATGCAGGGTCTTCCCTGAAAGAGATGATGTCTAGATGGGAGCATATGTTTTTCTAGAACCTGAACATAGTTCTCTGCATTAATGGTGCCTTTCCAGACATGCAAGCTGCCCATGCCACAAGCACTCATGCAACCCCATACCATCAGTGATGCAGGCTTCTGAACGGAGCGTCGATAACAACTTGGGTTATCCTTGTCCTCTCTGGTCCGGATGACATGGCGTCCCAGTGTTCCATAAAGAACTTCAAATCGTGACTCATCTGACCACAGAACAGTCTTCCATTTTGCCACACTCCATTTTAAAAGACCCCTGGCCCAGTGCAAACGTCTGAGCTTGTGGAGCTTGCTTAGAAATGGCTTCCTCTTTGCACTGTAGAGTTTCAGCTGACGACGGCGGCTGGCACAGGGGATTGTGTTCACTGACAAGGCTTTCTGGAAGTATTCCTGAGCCCATTCTGTTATTTCCTTGACAGTGGCGTTCCTGTTTGAGGTGCAGTGACGTTTAAGGGCCAGGAGATCACGAGCATCCAGTAGAGTTTTACAGCCTTGACCCTTACACACAGCAATTGTTCCAGATTCTCTGAATCTTTTGATGATGTTATGCTCTGTTGATGATGATAACTTAAAAGTCTTTGCCATTTTACGCTGGGTAACACCATTCTGGTATCGCTGCACTATCTTTCTGCCCACTATCTTGGCTTCAGAGAGACACTGACACTCTGAGAAGCTCTTTTATACCCAATCATGTTGTCAATTGACCTAATTAGTGTTAATTGGTCTTCCAGCTGTTCGTTATATGCTCAATTTCCTTTTTCCAGCCACTTATTGCTACTTGTCCCAACTTTTTTGGGATTTGTTGACACTGTGAAATTTTGAATCAACATATTTTTCCTTTAAAATGTTACATTTACTCAGATTAAACTTTTGATCTGTCATCTATGTTCTATTACGAATAAAATATTGACATTTGCCATCTCCACATCATTGCATTCAGTTTTAATTCACAATTTATTTAGTATCCCAACTTTTTTGGAATCTGGTTTGTACCAACTGTCCCATATTTTGGTCACTAATAATAAAAATCCAATTCTCTCTCCAGTTTTTCCAAAAATAAGTCATCATACAAGTGACTTCCTCTTGAAAATCTGTTTTATCATTAGCAAAAATAATCCCCATCACCGTAAAAAGCAAACTGACACAGCCTTGGTGAGATTTACAAACTCTGTTGAAACTCCCTAATAAGAGGAACTCAGCAAAGACCACTGCCTTTTATTAGAAGCGGTTTTCTAGGCAACAGGTTCCTGTTTTTAGCTGTTGCCCTCGTATTGCATTAAAATGACTAATGCAATTATTATAAGAGTAAGCAAGGCCTTGGTCACTGTCATGGCTACAGTGAGCCGATCTGAAGAGTGAACTCTTGGGTACTGACCTGAACGACCCCTGTGCATGAGTCCAGAAATATGCAACCCTTCGGTTCCTTTGAGATCTTCTCATCTTTGTAGAAGTTCATGATGTAGGAGTTGTCTGTTAGCTGGGTCAGCTGGAAATATCTCCTCTTAAAGGACTGCAAATACACAACCGAAACCGAGAGAGGGTAAGAAACCACAGGCATTTATAAACACTTAATGTCATAAAGTTCAGTAGTGCTCTTATACAGGGTGGAAGTAAAATGAACTGCACATAGAAGTGCAGGCGCTAATGGGAAATAAATAAAAAACAGAAAAATACATTATTTGAGCTATTTTTGAATTCACCCATCATTATGTCTTGTAATTCAAAATAACCCCACTCTGGAATGAACTGCTACAGTTCAGGGACATTATTGGTGTTGAGCATGTGCCAGCTTCGATAATGAGGTCACCAAACGTGACCCAGCTCTAGGGCTGGCTTGAGGTATAGTTCTCCAAGACCGCGTGTTTATGAAGGAGAAAAGGTAAGAGTACAATAAGCCTATTCATAGTAATTGTTACCACCTTATGCTCTGTTTTATGGTTTTCAGCATGTTTCTATAAATCTGCGTGCTGCTCTTGTACACGTTATTATCTGACACAAAGCCACACTTAATGCATTTCTAGGAAACCAAGCTGGCCGCTGAACACTATGACGTTAGCTGGAAGTCAGAAGCAGAAGTATTCTGATGGAGGAGCTCAGTGTAATGGGAGAATAAATGTTCTTCTACATCCTCAGCATAAACTGCATTAGATGATATTGCAGTGATTGATTCTCGGTCATCTGAGCTCATGGAGTAATGTTCTTATGCTGTTATTCATAAGCATAATCTCCTTAATCAAAACCATATTCTGAACTGCCTTTGAGATTACCTCCTCTCAAAGCTCTTAGCACTAAGCATGTCCAGCACGCTAAACTTTCAAATGGACAGTCATAAGCAACAGTACATGAGCCTAAGAGCACTTTGTCCAATTGCAGTGGTATAGAGCCCCCTGGCACTGAAGTATATAATGATGGAAATACATTCTCTGGAGGGATGGAGCTGAATCTGATCATTTAAAGGAGAAAGAGGGGTGGTTTTGGGGATCCACAGATAACAAGCAACAGCAAATTCAGAAGTAATTTACGTATATTGCCTATATCTATTAGGTCTCTTTTTTTAAATCCTGTTCCTCCTTTTGTGTTAATTCTGGTATAACGTCCCCACTGTGTGTTCATGTACCTTTAAAACCACACTACCGCACTGTAGGTACATAACATTGCCCCATCAGACACATGAAACCTAAACACAGAGGCTGATGTTTGAATTGGCCTCCCTGGCGACTAAGGTTGTACCTAGCCCCACTGGCACCGTAAATGCATGCTCAGTGCCACCAGTTCCATGTGAACCTTACATGCTACATCAACAATCTCAATAGCACCTCTACAGTGCATTTCCTGAAGTAATCTGTGCTCTCCTTATCCACAGTGCATTAACCTCTAGCCGTCTGCTGTCCAACAAACATGCGAAAACCCTTACCACCTGATTATGTCTCCATGTATACCGACCCTGTGACAAACTAACTTTACAAGCTGATAGAATATGCTTCAGCGTGCCAACCCTTGTACATAATCCACACCTAGGTTCTTCACCTACTCACTCTCCAAGATTTTGTGGTGTTGGAAGGATGTCATAAGTTGCTCCCAGGAAAGAATTTATACGACTTGCCTCTATCGCCCACAACTCTTGCCAGGAAATCTTCCACTTCTCTAGATTCTCACATCAAAGCCACTGGCCTTGTTTTGCCTGTGACATTGCTGTTGCACACCGTGTCTCCTCCTCCTGCTCGTGAATAAAACCAGTCATAATTTGCCTTCTCTCTGGTGATGTGACCTTACTAAAAAGCTTTTCAAGAATCACCTGACCCAAGGCCTGCTCTTCCGCATTGTACTTGGCCAATCACATCCCTTAGTTATAATGAGCTACTGGCTACCTGCACGGGCACTTTCAGATTCCACTTCCTTCCAGATTTTGTGATTGGCGCTGCTTCCTTTAACACTGCATATTTCGATCCTGACAAAATCACCTCACAATTCACCTTTGCACATTTAAATTTCTCAGCTAAACTTGTGAGTGGTAACTACAATACCCCTCTCCAATACCCTGCCAAGCTACTTAAACACTGCAGCACTCCTAGCCACTTCCTTATGGCCTTGTTAACCTTTCCATCCTCTCTACTTCTGTGATTGAAACATCATAAACTGTCAATGGTCACCTAATACGAGGCAGTAAGCCAAACTGCAGACACCACAATTTCAACTTCCTTCAGCCTTCACAAGTTCAGCTTTTAGTCCCACAACTTGTTCTGTATCATTTAGCGCTGCACTATACCATCTACCTAAACTCTTCACTGTTCTCTCATGTACTGTAGAAATCGTTTCTCCTTCCATCAAAATGTTTTATTGCACAAGTTTCCTTTGACAATCGACAGACTTCTAGACTTGCTTGGTTTAACTTTCTGCCTTGCCAACCTTAGATTATCATTTAACTTCTCCAGTAACCATTGTGTACAAGGCACAGTAGTTGTTAGCGTTGTCATGTCATCCATGTAAGCCCTAATTGGGGGGAGCTGAGTACTGTCATGGAACCTTTCCCTGCCTACAACCCACTTAGAGGCCCTAATTACTACCTCCATTGCCATTGTAAATGCTAATGGTGAAATCGTATATGCAGCCATTATACCTATTTCTAATCGCTGCCATGATGTAACAAATTCCCCTGTACTAAAGCAAAACTGAATATCCTCAAAGTATGCTTTAACCAGTCTAGTAACCTTATCTGGCACCTGGAATAATTCAAAATCTTTCCACATAAATTTATGTGGAACTGAGCCGAATGCATTTGCTAAAGCTAGAAAAACAACATGTAAATCCCTACCCTCTTTCTTAGCTGTCTGAATCTGATGCCAGATCATGCTGCTATGTTCCAAACATCCTGCAAATCCAGAATGTATCAATTAATGTGTTTGCTTTCAGATAAGCAGCCAGTCTCCATGCTATTACACTAAAGAAATCTTACCCTCCACATTAAGAAGACTTATGGGCCAAAACTGTTCTATACTCACAGCAACTTTCTCTTTAGGGATAAGAATACCACCTGCACCACTCTTTTGGAATGATCCCTTTCTTGCAAACAACAATTATCAACCGCCACAAAAACATATATACTTGTACAGCTGATATGGCACACCATTAGGCCCTGGAGCAGAACCCGCCTTTGCATGACGCACCACATCTTGAACCTCACTCCATTTTGGTGGGCTAAGCTCCATTTGCTGCTCAAGTGCACCTAATGGTGGAATATCCTGTGGCAACTCCTTTGCCTCATCTTTATGTGTATACACGCCAGTGAAATGCTCCTCTAATTCCCTCTTTCCAACTTTTAAACTCCCAGATTTCTCCTTACCAACTAAATAAATAATACCCAGTAACACTCAATTAATAAAACTACTGGATGAACAGCTGTCCATAAACTTCTGGTCACCCACTGCATCAGTACCACCCTCAGTAGGCAAGGAGACTGATCCCAAACCAGCCGTGTGTCTGAGAGGTGTGTGGTCCAGTGATGAGTGCGAGCAGCTGAGAGTTTTTATGAATGAAGCCTCTCACCCGAACAGTGATGCTGTTGTTGACGGTGCTGTTGAAGTTGCCTTTGTAGAGCCAGCCAGATTTAAAGACCCCGATCCCAGCCCCTCCGCTGCCTCCACCGCCCCCTCCTCCTTTAGACGATGACAACGACGTTGTGTCCTACAAAAAAGCATCAACAAGGCTCATGAAATGGGCAGTTATGGACACCAGTTCTCTTTAAATGGCTGTCATATCCAAAGACATCACCGTTACCGTATCTCCAGAATCTGGGGTTTTGAAAACCTGATATAAGTTGGCTGGTAAAGCATAGTGGAAAATGCCACACCAGGTTTGTCTCCCAGCTTCAGTAAGTATAACCCACTACACCGGTAACTGTCACTGAGCAAGACTCCTAACACTGCAGTAAACACATGTGTAAAACAGTGCTCTGGATAAAAGCTTACACCATACGTTTCTAAATGTAATTGCACTACGCTGCTGGTAAGTAACTGAAAGTTATACAGGACATTTTACATTCTGTAATAACAATCATACATTTGTAAAACCTGAATTGATAAATATATTGATTTCTGAAAGGCTGAGGATTGTTCCAGAGCTGTTAAACTCAAGCAGAACAAAGTGCTGACTGAAGTCTTTTTTGTGAAAGCTCCCTACGGCCCTACTGAGATGATAGTGAGTCAAACGCTGCACACATTTTCTTCTGGGCCCTGTGTTATGTGTTTTTCCAGGATCTGGAGAAATGATTTGGACGTGTGCTGAGATCAAGAGGGCGTGTGCTGGACATGCGGGAGGAACACTGACCTCATCCTTATCCACATCTTCATGGTCAATCTCAAACGAGTGGGAGGGCAGTTTCTGAGCCTTATACATTTTCCTGAGAGAGAGAGAGAGAGAGAGAGAGAGAGAAAACAAAATTACTTTAATTCATATCTACACAATAACTGACATATTCATGTATGTTTTGTATTAAATACATCCAAAGGTTTAATAAAATTAACCCATGACTTTGTTAACTGTCACAGCTTTTATATGTTAAAAAGGAAGTACAATATTCTCAGTGACAGAGTAAAAGCGCTGTTATCCATCACCATCCATCACCACTCAGCACCCCCCCGAACTCGCTTCTCTCCTTCCTGCAGATGCTTAAAAACCTGATAAATGCTTAACGTGTATCCTAGCGTGCCTTGCCCTTTTAAAGGCCTGGTCTGTCCATTAAAAGGTCACAGTGTGGTCAAAGTAAATGTCCCAGAATTCCCATTATGGCCCATTTCCACAATGTCAACACGATATCTGATACTCAGTAGGGCTGAACTGATGCCTTAAATCCACTACTACCTTAAATACACTGTCACATTAAATCCAGTGCATCCTTATATCCACTGATAACTTGTGTTTTCTACGATATAAACCCTTTAAAAAGCATTCGCTACGTGTTATTAAACATACACACAAGAGAACTCTAAATCGTCTTCAGTGCAAAACACATATAATTAACCACAATAATAATAAAAATAACAATAATAATAATAAGAAGCAGAACAATAACAATAGGTCACAGCGGAACACGAGTTTCCAGAGTTATCCAGAGAAACTTAATCCACGAGCAAAAGAACACAGAAGGTCAACAGTGGCTCAAGTGGTGGAAACGTGTGGGAAATGTGACTGTGGCCTGCATATGAAGGGTCGTGTGAATTGACCCTGAGGGGCTCAGCGGGAGACAGGAACAACGTTCTGAGGAAGAAAGGCTTCAGTGAACTTTGTGAACTGACGTGTGACACTCCTGACTGAAAATAAGAGCCGTTATTACCCTTTAAAAACACCCAATCATATTTAGGAGAGTAGTTACTTATGTCTATATGTTTTTTTGTAAAATCCAACTCATATGAATGAAGAAATTCATCCTCCATAGAACGAGTCCCTCACATAGGGGTGTTCACGAATATAAAAGGGATTTCGTACGGAATCTGTGACACATCCAGGCCACTAGGTGTCAGTATAACGTGAAATAATTTCATATTTGCTTCAAGATATGTTTATATGCGTACGCTTCTGAAAGCAATAACAGTTAGCTAAGGCAGATTTATCATGAAAAACATAAAAACATTCTAAATGGTGGGTTTGAGCATGCACGGAGCTGCTAGGTAGTATAGGTATTGATAGGTAGCGCCACATGTAAGAGTGTTTACAAAGTGCAGCTTCAGTGAGTACCCCCATAGCCAACATTCAGCTGTACATTAATGAAGTAAGTAAACAGGTTCATGTTATTAGAGGTGATGGGAACATATACATGGCATTTGTGCTGGCGGATCTTAAAATGGTTGGTGACCACTGGTCTAAAGGGCTGTATATTATCTTTAGTAATAAAAGATACAGTACCTGGGCAGTAGGCGGTAGTCCCCAGAGTAATCCTGATACCTGTACTCCACCACATGCAGCTGGGAGTTGTAGTACCGACAGGCCTGAAGAGAATAAGCAGAGGAAGGCAGTAAGAAAGAGTGACAATCCATCGTTTATATTTAGCATCTGGTAGGTGGCATACCCCTTCGTCTAAGTATGTCCAATCACAGCGACAGACCCACGTTTATGTGAGAGCGCAAAGAAGAGTTTAAATGTAGCATAACAGATGCGATGAGCATGGAGAAATAAGAGCGCTGATTAAAAACCCAGAAAATAAGAATGAAGAGGAAAGAAAACCAAGCGAAAACTGCTAAAAAGCAGCGCTTCTGCTCACCACGGGTTCTTTAGACAGGGGAGAACGCTATTGTGGGGCTTGTGGGGTTTTGACCAAAGCAGGTCACCAACGTTTCATATGCCCCTTTAAGGCATAAAAGATAAGTATTACAGGCTTCACTTTAACAAAGAGCCTCATTCAGTCCTGTGTTGAACTGCAGTAGAACCTCAGACGCTCTCCAGAAAGACCAGAGGGACAACTGATGAAAACAAATCACAGCGAGGAGCAACTGAATTAACTCTGTGTTTAACTGAATTAAATGGAGCTTCTCTGTACAGCAGAGAGACAGATACTTGTCCTGCTGCATAAGACCACCTACACTACATGGCCAAAGGTTTGCGGACACCTGCTCAACCAACATTTCTTCTCAAATCAGTTGTACGAATTTGTCCTTCACACTTTAAATGGTTAAAATACATCCTGGCACAATTCCACCTTAAATGGTGCAGCAGTAACATTCAGGCAGCAGTGCACCACAAGTAGTGCATCGGAAATATTGTATATCTGCATCGAAGCACCACCATTTATTTGCAGCACCGTTTAATGGGGAACAGAAAGTCTTTCAAGACGTTTTGTGATGAATCAGTGCTGTATCTACAGCTAGATTATTATTGGAGACTATATTGAAAAGAGTTTTCAAGCACGATTGTGAAATACGCCATTCTGAAAGTCCTATATATTTGTGTATGTGGTAAAACCACTGACTCGTGCTATAGAACTAAGCTAATTCAGGGTTAGGAGTCTTGCCCAAGGTCTCATAATGGTGTAGCATGTTGTGGTTACCAAAGCAGGGAACTCATTATGCAACACCAATAAAAATAGAAAATTAGTGGCAGTTATCTATTAAACGGTCAATCAGACAATCAGATTGCAGGGTTGAAACTAACTGCAGCATAATGTAGGTTAACAGAGCTGTGGGGAACACATTTGTAAAGGATAATCCAGATGTTTTCATTCGCAGTAACGCACGCAGACACATGTAAACACTTACAGAAAACGCAGTTTAAACTTAGACATAATTACACACACACACACACACACCATAAACAGACATAACAGAAGCCAAAGACAAACAGTGCCCCCTCACACACACACAGACTTACCCTAGCCTTAGCCATAACTACTACTAGCAAAACATTGCATGACCTCACCTTGACCTTTACACATCTTCACTTTAATATATTAATAATATAGAGAAGACAAATCCTCACAATTTGAGTGTAATCAGATTTCATTTTTCCCTTAAACAGCAATATATCTGGACCACACACACACACACACACACACACACACACACACACAGTGACATGGCTGACTGGTTAGTTTCCGTGATCAGGGTTCTGGAACGTGTCTGAGAGAACTAAACACTAATTTAAACTTCCCTCTGAAGCACACACGCACACACACACACACTTGCAAGTCACTGTATCAGCACGTCTCGCTGACCATAAACACACTCTTATAAACGATCAAAGATCACATTTCCCTCTGTTTCATTCCTTTTCTCCTCTTTTCCTCTCTTCTTTTCTTTCTTGTTCTTTTTCCATAGGTTTATGTACATTATCTTGTCCCATTTATATATTTCTCTTTCTGTATAATACTTCATTCTTTCTTTGCGTGTGTGTGCGTGTACACTTTTTATTCCACAGAGAGAAAACGTGACAGGGTTCGTCAATTCAGGCAGTTCCTCTTAACCACCGCACAAGCATGTAAACACACACACAAACACAAATACACACACAGACGCGCTTCTAATTAAGCCAAACCAAAACAGGTGCCTGTAACTTAATGTGTGTAAGAGAACCATTGACATTTCACACACACACACACACACACACACACACACACACTCACCTGTCTGACCAGCAGACACTCGGCCTGGTCCTCTGCTCCGTCAGGAACAGTGGACTGCAGCGTTCTCCTGTCCTGAGGAACAGTGCACACCTGAGGGTGAGAGAACAAGACAAATTTAATTTTAAAATAAATATTAAATTCATGAAGCACAAAAAGAAGTTCATTACCTCCACAACAAGAACAACAAAACTCCAACATCTACTGACCCCCCCCCCCCCCACACACACACACACAATTTGTTAGAGCAGAGGCTATTACTCTAACAAATCGGAGACAAACTACCAATTTGTGAGCACTTCCCTCCATCACTAACATTAACACCACACACTGCATCCGCAACACAACCATCATTGTGGATGATCAGATTACACACACACACAAACACACACACACACTTCAACCTCCTACTATCTGGGACAAGGCCCTCACATCCAGAATGTGCCAAAGCGTCCTTCCCCAAGACGTCAAACTGAACAAAACACACACTAAATGCCAGATGAAGCACTGGCACGGACAGTCACTGTTCTTCTCCTGCTGTTATTTAGTGGTCAATGTTGACAAAAATATAATTATAGCATACTGTCAAGTCAAATTTATGTATTGCACTTTTTACAACCAGATGGTGTCACAAAGCAGCGTCACAGAACTTGAGAATGACCAAAATTCAAAATGAATAGCAAGGTTATATTTTTTTTATTATAATTACAACATTAAAATAAAGTAATAAATATTGCACATTATCACACGTACATCACCCATGATGTGAACAGTGACTGCTCACACTGTGTACTATGCACTATATTTAACTGAAGAGCAAACGTGAACGTAAGGACGTAAGGCTCATGTGCAGCTGCTCCAGAGCATCCCCTGCCATGCTTTTCTATGGCAACTCTACAATCTGTGCACAGCCGCAAATGTGAGAAGCTGAATTCACTGATTTTAATTCACACAATGTGATTAAAACCCAATTGCAGTGTTTAATAAGAAATGTGATTCTTTAAGACTCTTTAACTTCACAAACTAATGACTGGCCGCTGAGTGTGGCTTTTAAAAGATTGAGCATGTGCGGAAACAAGAGCTGATCTTTCAATGGGCATCAGCAAAGAAGAACCTGCCGTTACATTTACACAGTGCAAAGTAAGCACAGTCTCAGAGGGGAATTATTCTGTCTGTCTCTCTCTCTCTCTATTTGTACTGGGCATTCTAAGCATCCAGTTATTGTGCCTTCATATGCTGATGTGCATTAGTGGGTTAATGAAGTCATTAATGAGAAAACATCCACAGAAATTAGAGTCTGAATATGCAGCAGCGTCTCTTCCTGAAAGAACATTCCAAATCCACACAATACACTGTACAACCATCCATTTACACACAGCTCATCTACTGAGTCATCTCAGTGACTCTAATGTGGACCCATTGCTGACATTGCTAAAAGAAAGGGAGGCAGAAGCTGAAGGTCATTATAATAAGAATCGTATAAAACCCAGCAGCGCTGGGCTGTGGAGCTGTGCTTTCAGGAGTGAAGGAGCCCCAACCATCCACAGATCTACAGCTAATCATCCAGCATCAGCACCTGACCTCATTCATGTTTAGAAAAAGCAGAAGAATGAGGAGAATGTTTATTAAAAGCTGAGTCTCTTTAAGATGCTCAAAGCAGACCTCAGCAGTGCTTACTTTAAAGCCTAGATATTATGAATATTCTGCCTTTGGAATATAAAAATCTATATAAATATACTATATGAATAAAACATAAATGAAATAAAACCACTGTTTTTAAACAGGGGCGGCACGGTGGCCACAGTCACAGGTGCAGGTAGTGTTGCAGTCACACAGCTCCAGGGTCCTGGGGTTGTGGGTTTGAGCCCCACTCTGGTGAGGAGCCGTGTGTTCTCCCCGTGTCTCCAGGGGTTTCCTCTGGGTACTCCAGTTTCCCCCCACGGTCCCAAAGCACACACTGGTAGGTGGATTGGCGACTCAAAAGTGTCTATCGACGCGAGTGTGTGAGTAAGTGGTGCCCTGCAAAACACTGGCTCCCCCTCCAAGGTGTGTTCCCACCTTGCGCCCATTGAATCCAGGTAGGCTCCCGGTTACAGACAATGAACGAACGACCGGCTTCAGAAGCGATAGAGCAGAGAAAACCCGAATTTATTCTTCTGTAAACAAACACTCAGGTCAGCAACAATCACAAACAAAGTGTGGAGACTTCGTACCATTGCATCTATGATTCGTTTGTGGAATTTTTTGCAGCCGATTGTTAAAAATGTCGCTACACTGCGTCGTAATTATTTTGCACAGATCTGAGAAAATCTCTAGTCACTAGAAAATGACTAGTCACCTGTTAGTTCCCTCTGTCACCTGCTGGTGTGAACTCTTTAGAACAATTTAAAATGTATTCAATGGCTGATTAAAATTAAGCCATCCCATAATAATATTGTCAGACCGTATGATGATGGAATGAAAAAACTGGATACTGTCCGTCCCTAATCTTGACCTCAGCGTTACTGACTGTTTCTGAGATCCTTTGATCAATGGGCTTTTGTGCAGTTTATAAACTACTGTTAGAACAAGGTTTGGAGTGGAAATGGAAGCTGTGAGAGGTGGTCTCTGACTTCTACCCAGCCCTGTATTTTTATATCAGTGTCTGCACGATTGGAGATGGTTTGTTACACTGCAGTGGTGAGGATGTAGTCTGCAGTTTAAAGAGGATGTGGTTGCCTGAATAGGCCTCTGCATGCTGACATTTTTAGTAGAGCTTTAAACTCACACACACACACACACACACACACTCACTATCACTGCTGAACTATGAACCCATCTCTAACTGTAGTCACTCACTCTAATGGCGTTTCCTAACTCTGGCTTGTGTCCCTCGCTCTCTCTCTCTCTCCCCCTTTAGGTGCTCCTAGCTCCATCTCAATTAATGAAACACAGAGAATACACAACCTGAAATGAAACATGCTCTGAACATGCTCCAGTGTGATTTAATGTGGCTCTGCATACCTGCAGATCTCCACAGAGATCACCAAGATCCTGTAGAGGACCCACCTACTGCACAACATTATACAGCACTGCGCAAAAGTCTTAGGCACCTTTTAAATAATATTAATATTTAATATAATGTATCTAACTTCTCCATCAGAGTGGTTGTATAAAATTATATATAATTACTAGGGATGCACTGATCTCAATTTTTTGGGGGGGGGGGGGGGGCGATACGATAACTGATCATTAGCACCTTGGAATAGCCGATAGCGCTATTAATAACTGATAACATTAGCTTTTTGTAATTAAAGCAAATTCACATTGGATTAAAGCTAAACAAATTCTTTGTATGATCATTTGTCATAGGACAAGCCTTTTCTTCAATATTTCCACATTTCTGAACTTTATTATTTGTATTTTATTTATATTTTTATCAAATATTTACTGCTGGTTCCGCATGAATGGTTTCTATAGGGACGCTAACTAGTGCAGCACCAGCTTTGTTTTGGAGAGCGAGGAAGTGTGTGAGCGAGTGTTTGTAATCGTTTATCATCGTGCATCAGTAATAAATTCAGATGCTGAATGACTCTGTATCTATTTTCATGTGTTTTATATCAGAATGGCTCCTGCACTGTGGTGGTTGAGAGCATCTTTCTGTCGTTTAACCTGCTGTGTGTTGGTCTGTGTGTGTGTGTTTACACCGCTATCTGTATGTGTGTGTGTGTTTAATGAGTGTCGCTGATCCTTTAAATTAGTTTTCACAACAGAAAAATGTAATCACAGAACCTGTTCCATGCAGAAACTGTGAAAAACGTCCACATGGCAGATTTGCTGTGTATTTACAGGTATCAGCGCATACGCGTAAGCGCAAAAAATGATTTATCAGTCAAGACCCTAACCCAACAAGACCCCAACAACCGCATCCAGAGAGTGGTGTACTCACAGTGAAGTCATGGTCTGGGAAAAGCAGCAGGTCTTGGAGAGGATCCTCCTTCAGTTCAGGCTCCAGTTCTGAGATCACAGCCTCGTAATCCAGAGGATCTATTAGCTTCGGCTTCTCCTGCTGTTGACAAACGAACAACACAGCGACATAAGTGAACAAGTCAAAACCAAGGAGATTTACCCCTTTACTTCACCGCCTTGGGGGCTTTAGACCCCTCTCTCTGACACATGGCATTGAGCATGACGATCTATGGCTCATGTGCAGCTGCTTATGTTTTCCTTTGGAAACTGCACATGATGTTGTGCATGTGTATTAGTCAGTAGGCTGCTTTATATGGTTTTATCTTGGCTACAAAAGTGCTGCCTAAACACCTAACTGCCCATGTAAGAGACAGTGAACAAGGTAGCTCAGTGGGAATTGGGACATGACCATCCTGAGCCCACCGGTCACTCTGTGGTTCTACAATTAAAGACTGTAGTCCATCTGTTCCCGTATACTTCTTTAGCCCCCTTTCACCCTATTCTTCAATGGTCAGGACCCCCATAGGCCCTAGATAGTGTGATGTAATTGGTGGATCATTCTCAGCGCTGCAGTGACACTGACGTGGTGGTGGTGTGTTAGTGTGTGTTGTGCTGGTGTAGAGTGGATCAGACACAGCAGTGCTGCTGGAGTTTTTAAACCCCTCAGTATATATATTATTATATGTGATCCACAGACTCATCTTTTCGCTTAGAATTACTGATATTAGCACAGAATGTGTGATATTTGATCCACAGACTGATATTTTTGTATGACAAAGATAAAATTACAGATTGAAAGAAAGGCACCTGATCCACAGATGAGCCATTTGGCCAGAAACCAGGCACAATACAACAGACAGAATGGCATCTACAGAGACTTGCTTATAGATGTGTAGACCAATGATGACTGGCATTAATAAAGGTAGAATTGTATCTGGACCATAGTTGCTAGCTGATCTCTAATGAACAATATTAGTATAGGCAGAACAACATAGGATTTATAGACTGAAGGTTTTGTTTATAGGGCTATAATGAAGATATTCGTACAGACAACTAATTTCATCTCATCCATATAGTGGTCTAAGAAGCTGTAATGATTTATTTTAATATTGAAAGTATGAGACTGTATCCACTGACATATTTGAGTACAATAACATCTGATCCACCTGTAGGAATCTCAGTATACTGGCATTTACTGACTAATATGAGCACATCAGACTTGTCAATTGACCTATAAATGATAAAAATGTGTATCTGAGCATCTGTTCCAGTAACGTAAGTTCTACCCACCCTAGGATGATGTCAGTGTATGTTATTGAGGAAGATGATGGCATACAGGGGATCCCCAGTCTCTATGGCAACCAGTACAATTCAACATCTGCTAGGGGCATGTTAGAGGTTCACTTCCCTGATTTGGGGGGCAGATTGTTGCACTGCCAGCACGTGTCTAAAACCACTCCACATTCTGATGCTAGTCTCATTTAAAAGGTCAGTCGCTATGAAAGTCGTAAAGGGAACTACCAAAAGTACCTAAACTTTTCAAATGTGAGAACGTTTTCAACACACAGGCTCCCATATGTAAAAACAGTGTAACTACAGGTGATGTATTACAGAGGGCTACTTATGTAGCAACCTTTGATTTTAACTGTGTGATTACAGGTAATAGTGCTGTAATAAGAAAGTAACAACCTGTGTAACAACAAGAATAAACCTCAAGTTCATTTCATTTGTTACCAGTAGCTTAACTCCAGTTATACACATTGTTAATGCCCAGTTACAAAATTCCATGGTGAAAGTCAACACAACATAAGCCACAACACAACCAACAGTTTGTAATAAGCACTGTAATAAATAAAAAGACCAAAGCTGCCAGTATAACACAATTTCTCACAAAACTCAGATGGACATAGATCAGAAACGAAACAAGAAGATTTTCCATCGCCCAAAGCCAGACACCAGAGAGGTGTAACGGCAGGTGGAGGTACAGAAAGGGAAGTAACAGGACAGATACATACGCAGCTGATTCGGGCACAGTCTGCACGGGCTCGCCTGGTTTTCATCTTCTTTCGAAAGGTGATTTTACTTCGAAAGCTCATCCTGGACCTGAGGCACTCAGTTGTACAGATATACGGAGTCTACAGTGTTTCGAGAGTGTGTGTTCAACACTCACACACACACTCATCAGCCTCTGGGAGCAAAGGCTCAGTGAGAAGAGAAGTAGAACTTTCTGGCTACATGTGAAACCTGTCATATCATAGAGCGTGTGGTCAGGAGAGGAAGTGGAGCTAGCTAAAACGGCGCGTGATGTCACCACCACAGAGAGAGAGTGAGAGAGAGAGAGAGAGAGAGAGAGAGAGAGAGAGAGAGAGAGAGAGAGAGAGAGAGAAAGGACATTCAGGGTGTTCTACAGTTTGTCCTTCAGTTTTAATTGTGGTCAATGAGTCTAAAACTATTTTCCAAGCTCTTCTGGACTGTTTCTTTTGCTCTATTCATCATGAAATTTTAACACTGTGAAAGTCCAAGGGTGTGTTTGAATTCTGTAAGGGACAACTCCAAACCAAAACGGAGATACAAGGTTTTGATCTGACTGTAACATCTATTTGAAATGAGCCCAACCCAGGTGTGTAAGTGAAACAGTTCACATTTACTGTTCACATAAGTGGGACTTTTAAAGATGCATTTCCAAAAGTTTCAGATGACATCACAGATCTCTTGTTGTTCTCATCACAATTCAGAACTCAGACTTCACCTGTGCAGCTCAGAATTATGGGTAACGTAATCCATCATATGTTACATGGCCACAGGTCTGTTGCTGTGTGTTTGAAGGGGTTTAACACTGAGTTGATCTCCTTACTCCTCACTAGTTAATTTGGCTTGTCAAAGCCAAATTACTGTTCTTCAAAATCGTATTATTTAGTTTTCTTATTATTATTATTCTATTTGCAAAATGTAAAATGCCACTCCTCCTAAGGTTTTCATGCTACAGCCGCGAAACTTCACACGGTCATAGATCCCAAGCCAACTGGGGATGCTTGTGCTTTTTGGAGCAATCTGACTTACGGATTTCTGAATACGAACTTCCAAAATGGGAATTTTTCTCATAGGAATGCACTGGCCGAAATTTCAGCCTGCTCTAACTCATTTCAATTTTGAAGGTCCAAAGATTTCAGATGGCCACAAGATTTCAGACGGTCTGACCTGGTCACACCGAGACCCATCACATCAAAAATCAGACCTCTCGCACTCATCCGTCCCGTTTAATCCCTACTTTAATATCCCTCCATTCACTTGAATGAGGGATGGCTAGAGTGCGTGATGTCATCCTCTGCCCGGAAGCTTTTTTTCACTTTTTAGCTTATAATTTGCCCATAACTTCCTTATACTTTCACCTAGACTCTTCATTTAAATTTTAAATGGTAGAGACAGTTCCCCCTTCAAGCCCCTGTACATTTGAGATCATTTGAAAATACAGTTTTTAAGTTATGAATATTTGTCCGGCACTAGAGAGGGTTTCGTCTCCGATAGAGTTCAATGTATTTTCAGAGCGGCTCAGTGTGCAGATTTTCAAAAATTGTTCTGTGATTAACTCATCATGATGCGATCAATTATTGCTCAAACTGCTACATTTTTACACCAAATTGATCCCCAGTGTGTCCTTGTCGCTATGGTATGTTTGGTTAAGAAATTAACAGGAAAAAGTTTTGAGCTATAAGCATTTGTTTGGAGGGTGGACCGCCGTAGAAATTCATTGAATTCTGGATTTGGCTGTGTGTCTGCGAGTGTGTGTGTGTGTCTGTGTGTGTGTGTGTGTGTGTGTGTGTGAGAGAGAGATAAAGAGGGGGAGGAGTGTGAGGGACACAGAAATATACCGACAGTCTCTAAGATTTTAAAGGTCATCTTTAAGGTGGAAATCCAAATAACGTTGTTTTCAAGGTGGACATCTTAATAAAATTGTAGGTTTTTTAATGTGGAATGTTTTTAAAGGTGGCAATCAAAATGTATTGGCGGTCGTTTTAAGGGTTATTTGAAGTGGACATTTATTTGAGGTGGAAGTCTAATTTAAATGGGGATTTTTCAAAGTGTGGAATTTTTAGTAAAGTGTCAGTCGCTTTAAGATGGTGGTATTTTAAAGGTAGTATTGAATACATTGTTCTATAAATTTAAAGTCATATATATTAAGCAGCATATACGCTAATGTGGCAGCGATGCTAGCAATACGTGACAAGCCAAATTCACAAAAGCTCTTGAACTTTCACCCTTTAGTTAGGATTCGATGTCTATCAAGCATCAAAGCACTAATGAGATCACATGCTGATGCTGGACCATTATTTTATATCACAAACACTACTCCAGCTCAAGCCAAAACCACCAAATGAAGCTCCATCCCTCCAGAGAAGAGTTTCTCTGCTCCTCAATGATAGCTGACACTCATCTCAACGCCTGGTGACCTTACGCTCATGTGCAGCTGCTTCAGAGCAACCAATTTCAGCTTCTGCTTTGCTGTAGAGATTAAACAATTTGTGTCTTTACCACTGAAACTTTGCATCGTAAATGGCAGCACTTTAAATTGGTAGAAAACTGTGTACATTTTATTCTACACCAAACCAAACAGTTCTGATGACTGTATCAGGAAATAAATGTTAATAAGGACCTTTAAATTAGAATCAGAAGTAAAAATGATGGAGGAAATAAGGGTGTTGTTGTCACTCAGACGACCACATGCACCATCTTAGTCAGTGTTTCCAGTTTTCTGTTAGACCACAAACTGATCCACAGAAACCCCCCCATCAATCCAGACACATAAACTACACCATGTTTATGATGAATGAGTATGAAAATATTTTTGGTGAATTTCTTTTCTTTTCACCGATTTGAGAAGATGCACTGATGTAGAATCATGGGCCAGTGCTGATACCTGATGTAGTTCATGTTTTTAATGAGTTACAAATGCAATAACACAAGCAAAATGTAAAAAGCTAAAGTAAACCAGCATCACACCAACATATGGCTCTTCCTGAAATGTTAACACTGACTTTATTACTCCATTATTCCTATTATTATATTTTAAAGCAACAATAGCTAGAATATTTTAAAATCATTGTGATGCTTTACTGATCTGTAATAAGGACAACAGAACCTCTGTTGATGTTACTTGGGGCTTAGCACTGCAGAAACTGAACTATGTATCTTTTGGAGGAGGGTGGGGAAACCACCCCTACTCCCTCCCCTATTACATAAGTGCTAATTTAAATATTTCTATTAATTTTGCTCATTTTTATGCATGTTTGATTAACATTTTCTAATTTTATTTCTCATTTAATTAAACATGTGTGTGGTTTTTTTTTTGGATCGTAGGAGAAAACCAGAGCATCGAGTGAGAAAACACCAAACTCCTCACAGACAGTCACCTGGAGGAAACCCAGACTGACACTGGGAGAACACACCATACTCCTCACAGACAGTCACCCGGAGGAAACCCACACTGACACTGGGAGAACACACCACACTCCTCACAGACAGTCACCCGGAGGAAACCCACGCAAACACAGGGAGAACACACCACACTCCTCACAGACAGTCACCCGGAGGAAACCCACGCAGACACAGAGAGAACACACCACACTCCTCACAGACAGTCACCCGGAGGAAACCCACACTGACACTGGGAGAACACACCACACTCCTCACAGACAGTCACCCGGAGGAAACCCACACAGACACAGGGAGAACACACCACACTCCTCACAGACAGTCACCCGGAGGAAACCCACGCAGACGCAGGGAGAACACACCACACTCCTCACAGACAGTCACCGGGAGGAAACCCACACAGACACAGGGAGAACACACCACACTCCTCACAGACAGTCACCCGGAGGAAACCCACACAGACACAGGGAGAACACACCACACTCCTCACAGACAGTCACCCGGAGGAAACCCACGCAGACGCAGGGAGAACACACCACACTCCTCACAGACAGTCACCGGGAGGAAACCCACACAGACACTGGGAGAACACACCACACTCCTCAGACAGTCACCCGGAGCGGGACTCGAACCCACAACCTCCAGGACCCTGGAGCTGTGTGACTGCGACACCTACCTGCTGCACCACTGTGCCACCCTTATTAATTAATTAATCAATCATAAACAACATTCATCACAATTTAACATACACACAACTGAATGTAAGAGTTGCCATTTTAATGTAATTCCTTTGGACGCAGTGCCCCCACGTTACCAGCACAATATTGTTGTTAATAAATGTTTAACATCTAAATGTACAGTGCCATGCCTGGACTATTTTCAGTTCTTGTTTATCTTCCTGAGATTCTGAGCGCAGAGTCTACCCCCCCTCGTCCTATAACGCTTTATGTTGATCTGGTGCTGCCTCTGATCTCGCTTCATGAGTTATGGTTTTTACCTTGTTTTGACTCAGGGGACTTTTCTCCTTTGCTGGTGCTTTCGGTTTGACCAAGTGAGCCCAGCTGGGTACGTCTGGGAAAGCGTTTTCTGATTATATCTACAGCGAAACGGAGTAAACAAATAAAAGGGATCTGATAAAAACACCTGAACCACAGACCTCCCTGAGGAATCCACACAACAGTCACATGGAGATGTACTATGCAAATATCTCGTTCCACCTTAAAGAATGTCACAATTATTTCCAGGTGCCAGGATGTAACTGCAGTGCCATGTAACGTGGAGCAGCAACTCTGAATTATGTTTAATCATCAAAAGATGATGTGTTTATTTCACATCAGACATATCGTCTTTTCCGTTCCACCTTAAAATGTGCAGCAGTTACTTGGTAAATGGTGTGTTCTGGGAATGGGAAACTAGAAAAAGAAACCGCACCTACTACATTTACATTTATGCATTTGGCAGATGTTTTTATCCAAAGCGACTTACAAAAGAGGATCTAACATTCAAACTACAGCACAATTTATACAAATTACCTTACACTGAG
This sequence comes from Hoplias malabaricus, assembly GCF_029633855.1. Classification (NCBI taxonomy): domain Eukaryota; kingdom Metazoa; phylum Chordata; class Actinopteri; order Characiformes; family Erythrinidae; genus Hoplias; species Hoplias malabaricus. Next base: position 65,155,898 of record NC_089820.1, read on the forward strand.
TGCAATACGCCACAGGAAGTAATAAGTGCATTAAAGAAAGACTTTCAGTGCAAGAGATACTCTCGGAAGAGCTGGGTTTTCAATGATTTCTTGAATGCGGAGAGGGTTCCTGTTGCTCTGATGGTGCTTGGAAGCTCGTTCCACCAGCGTGGTACCAGAGATGAGAATAGCCTCGACTGACCTGTACGGGGGGTTGGTCGTGTTAGTTGGCGCTCCTTTGAGGAACGGAGAGGGCGGGCGCTAACGTATGGTTTTAAGAGTCTATTGAGGAAGATGGGAGCAGAACCAGTGAATACTCTGAAGGCCATCATTAGTGATTTAAATTTGATGTGAGCAGCTAAGGGTAGCCAATGCAGCTCAATTAATAGGGGCGGGACATGTGCTCTTTTAGGCTGGTTGAAGACCAGGCATGCTGCCGCATTCTGGATCATCTGAGCGGTCTCACACCACAGGCCGGAAGACCTGTCAGGAGGGCGTTACAATAGTCTAGACGGGAGATTACTAACGTCTGAACGAGGAGCTGTGTTGTATGTTGAGTTAGGTATGGCCTAATCTTCCTTATGTTGAATAGGGAGAAGCGGCACGATGGAGCTACAGAGGTAACGTGATCTGCGAAGGTCAGCTGGTCATCAACCATGACACCTAGGTTTCTCACAGCCTTGGAGGGAGCCACTGATAGGGACTCTAGCTTGATGCTGATGTTGTGGAGAAGAGCTTGCTTGGCTGGGAGGACCAGTAGTTCAGTTTTGGATAAATTCAACTGGAGGTGATATTCCTTCATCCATGTAGATATGTCAGAGAGACAGTCAGAAATTCGAGTTGCCACTGAAGTGTCACCTGGAGAGCTGTGTGTCATCTGCATAGCAGTGATAGGAGAAGCCATGTGAATGTATCATTGGGCCTAGAGAGGTGGTGTACAAGGCAAAGAGTAGGGGTCCCAGCACTGAGCCTTGGGGCACACCTGTGGTGAGGTGGTGTCGCGGTGGATGAGGTGGAAGTTTGTCCAAGCCATGACACATTGAAGGATCGTCCAGTGAGATAAGACTCAAACCAGGACAGTGCATAGTTCTTGAAGCCCATGTCAGTAAGTTTTTTTAGTAAGATGTGATGGTTGACCATATCAAATGCTAATGTGTGTGCTTGGACAGTGGGAGGAAAACAAAGCACCTGGAGGACACCTACACAGACACAGAGAGAACACACCACACTCCTCGTAGACAGGGACCTGAGGAGAGGATCCAACCCAGGACCCCAAGACCCTGCAGCTCTGTGAAACCAATGCCAAACAACCAGTTTACTCCCCTTTGATTCTTCAACACCCAAACCCTGGATCCTATACAGTCTGTTGGTATACAGGTATTTACAGAGTACACACACCCCCAGGCAGCTCTGTTTCACCCCCCATCACTTCCACCAGGCTATTACCCCTGACACTGTGCTAATGCTAATCATTTACTCTCAGAGCCCAAAATATCCCTGTCCTCCCACATCTGCCCCTTGTAACATATATCCCTTGTCCCCTCCCTCACGCCTCTCTCTCTCCTCTCTAATTGTACCCTTTACCCTCTGCTTGTTCATCAGCCTCTCATCCACACGCTTCCCTCCGTTTCCTTTCCTCCCTTCATCGTCCTTCCCTCAGCACGGGGCGAGTGATTGCACTGATTATGTCTGTAAACTACAGCTGCAGACCATCAAAATAGAAGCAGAGGGGAGTGTGATTAGTGAGAGAGAGAGAGAGATAGAGAGAGAGAGAGAACAAAAAAGAGATGTTTACCATTTAAAATTTGGCATAAACACACACACAAACAAACACAGGCTTCAGACCAGACATTGGAACATTGCTGTGAGGATGTGGCTGTGTTCATCATTCACAACAGGGTTAGTGAGATCAAAGGTGTTAGACTAGGCTCCATCACTGTTGCACTGTTCTACTGCCCAGTGCTGAGAGCCTTACACCCCTCTTAGCCGATACTGGGCATTTAGAGTGGTGACATTACGCTCATGTGTAGCTGCTCCAGAGTGTCCTACTTCATTCCACGGCTGACTCTGGTGATAACACAGAATGGATCAAGTCTGACTTCTCTCTCGCGATGGCAACACCTGGCCACATCAGTCCGTCCCTAACTCGGCTGTATGAGTGAGGACAAGGGGGGGTTAAGAAACTGAAATTGTCACCTCTCACTGCACTGTAGGTGTTGCAATGCACTTTGCAACGTTCTCACTGCTCTGTTGTTTCAACCGTTGAATCCAGTCCGAGAAAACCTCACTTTTGACTTTATGAGCTCAACAAATTTATTAATTTTAAAAACGTATTTCTAATTTGTGCTGAATTTCCTCCCCAGTTATTAATCAACTTCAGCCCCCCCCCCCCCCCCCACCGTCTCCCCCGAGTCTCCCCTGATCATACACACTACCGCTAGCCCTCCAGAACTGAGCAGAGGAAGAATGGAACTGGGTTCTCTGGAGTGATGGAGCTCCAGCCAGGGCCCATGGCATGAGTCGGAGTGGTGTTTTTGTTCGAGAATGAAACTGACACGTAGCACAACACTTGGTGGATTGGGTGTGTACAGACCCTGTGAGCAATTATGCTGTGGACATAAACAAGAGTGTGGGACCGTTTGGAAAAATCTGAAGTTAATAAATAAATAAACCACTTTTTTTTTTTTTTTTTTAAAAGGGGGCTAGAAAGTACTTAAAAACTGGGAAAAGGAGGAAATAACTTTGCAACTCAAATTAAATGCTCACTTATCTTGTATTATTGTGATTATTATAAATATTGCTATATAATATGAATATAAGTTATACTGTACGGTGCATGAAGAGTTAACCATGACATGTGTAAGTGATGATCCAGTGTTTCGTAACCATGGAGAAACACACACACACACACACACACACACACACATGTTGATCCCAGAGCTGCAGCTCATTCACAAAACACACAAACACACATGCAGCATTTTTCCCACAGACCCCCACATTCCCACAGACCGATCGCCCCCAGCTATGTCTCTCTCTCTCTCTCTCCCTCTCAGCTGTGCCAGGAACTGCATTATATCCATTACTCCTTCCGCAAATTTTCCCAACAATGCCTCAGACAACACAATCTCCTTAAAATGTCCAAACACTTCATTGACGCCCAACACACAGCTCTGCATTCCACCTTTAGCAAAACAGCAAGTTCATCCTCGGCCTGTTATTATCCAACACATTTCATTCTTTCTTCAGCCACTGCACTACTACCTTAAAATTAGCTTCCTCCACACGTCCAGCCCCAGCCAGAGGTCTGTGCTGCACGCTTCAGAGAGACGAAGGGTAAAAGTCATAGGACGGAAGCATATGGCCAAAATTCATAAGCCAGATGTTACGATTACATTCAGCCACAACTCTCCACAACCAGTGCACCTTAAAGTAGTTGAACTCTCTCATTTTATAAGAGGTGTTTGGGGTATAATGTATCTTACTGTTGTCTTTAGGAGCTAAAATAATCTCATGAGGCTGGAGGTATCAGACTGTGCAGTGTGTGTGCCCAAAAACACTCGAAAATAACAAAGCGGGGACATAACCAAAACAAAAACAACACTCCAAACGCCTGCTGACATTAAAAACCACAAGACATGAAATTGATATAAATGGTTCAGCAAATGAAGGTGTCTGCTGTATCACCGGCTAAAGTAATTAAGCATCGCAAGCAGAGGGAGGCGGTGGTTACCATGACGATGACAGTGCGAGGACGGCTGTCGGCTTCGTCCTGCGCCGGTGCTGGGACGTCCAGAGAGACGTGCTCCTGTCTGCGCGAGCGAGGTCGACCACAGTTGACCCTCAGCAGTGAGCGGAAAGCTTGTAGCAGCACCACGCTGCCCGTGCAGCCCATACCTGCGCCAGAAATGTGAGACCCTCCGCCGGACTACGGGAGTTTGATGACAAAGCCCACAGTGCCGATTCGGACCAAGGGTTGACTTGGGTTTTAGTGTTGACGCATTGTTTACATGAAAACACAAGCGCTTGGTACAGCCATTCTGACAGACCGCAGTAAGTGACAGGAAACGTAGGGGGCGATATGGCTTCTACTGCCTCATTCGGAAAGCATTTGATAATGTTTAGAAAATGTTTATAAGACATATAGAGTCATGAAGATATATAGCAATATTCCATGTAGCGTGTGATAAACAGTGGTCTGTTATATTTATATGAACTACACAATCTTTGTGACAGAGTGTAATACACCACCAGAAGTCTAGGGGGCGATATAATGTGTAAGTTGTCGATGCACCATAAGGAAAGCACTTGGTTTCTGCATGGATGGAATTTCATATTATGTGTAGAATGGAATAAGTCATAAGATATTAGCCAATTAATCAGTCACCGATATTTAGATCTCAAGCTAAGTGTTGCATTGATGATGGCCTCTGCTCCTTTGATGCTGGCACAAATAAATGCACATTTAAAAGCCAATTACTCAGACAATAGTTGATGGATTATTCAATTACCATTTAAACATTTAAAAAAGTAATCTATTGTGTAAAATAAGATGCAAAGCATGCAGCATTAATCAACTATGCTAATTACCAACTTAACTGATTAACAACTGATATATTAGATGATTGTTAATTGAGTTCCTAGCTGCCACCCTGCTCTCCTGGAGCTCCAGACCCACACGCTCAGCTCTCAGGACTCACCCTGAAGGAAAACAGCCCAAGGTGGGAAGGACATCTGGGGTCCAGCCCTTGCCTGCACTGAGGGTCCTGGAGCTCCAGCTTCGGAAACTAAACTTTCTTGGACGTCCTACATGAGGATGGAAAAGCAGAAACCAAGGAATATCAGTCCTATCCTGGTCAGAAAGTGTCGGGAATCCTGCCACACAGAGATCTCCTGAAATTCCTCCAGGTTCCTTAGAACTTGCTAGAGCTTTAAAGCTGGGGTAAAACCCTCTGGCTCCTTCAGACTCCGGAGCTCCCTCCTTCTCTCTCTCTCTCTCTCTCTCTCTCTCTCTCACAAACACACACACACTCTGCCGGAGAGCAGTGAAGGAGGAGACACTGGCAGCCTTGTCTCGCGCAAATCTGCCTTCACTGCAGCTGTGCACAACTGGATCGTCCAATCCTCAGCCTCGCTCACAGTCAGCTGACCACATGACACATGAAACATATCGGTGCAACGGTCTACATGACAAACCCCACTGTTCTTTGCCTCCTCTGGTTTTAAACACTTACACATGTCTGGAAGAGCCCGAGGACGTCTGGTGTCGGCCGGACAGAACGAGCAACTGAGGTCTGGACAAGGTCTGCTGGGACACAGGCTTTGTGCATCAGCCTCTCTGTCATATTTACAGCCCTCTTTCTCTTTTCTTTCGGCTTTCCAGTGCAGCGCGCCCCCCTCCACGCTCACTGCAGCGTGTCCTCAAAAACGCGGAGGACCATCCAAAACCTCTCCCGCGTCTAAAAATAGTCGTCCCACTGATGCAATAAACTTCAGTGCATCAGCATTATTCCACGCACGGGAAAGAATGAGAAAAGACAGAGGAAACAGAAAAGACAAAGTCAGTAGGGCCTCATAGACGTGTACGTACACAGACTGCAGAAATACCCATGGACTTCTGTTACATTCCTTAAAGTATGACTTCAGATGCCATTGAAAGCTGGCATTCACGGTTCTACATGATACAAATCAGCACAAGAGTGCTCTAATGGCTCGTGGAGAGATTCCTTGGTGGAGTGAGTGCACTTGACATATCTCAGATGTTCTCAACAGATGATCTCGGAGCACTTTGATGAAGCACAGTTCACGCAGCCTGACCAAACTGAGAGCATCTGTTCACCACAGGAGAAGTGCTCACTTCTGTCAATTACTGAACATGGCGTAATGCCCACGTAAGAAAAATCAGTCTATGCTGTTGTTTATGATGGGAAAATAGTAAAGTTGAATCAACTCCATTAGGTAAACCAGGTCTTTTTCTACTCCCTGCTTTCTCAAAGTGTTAACTAGCCAGAGAGTCGTCACTCTACGCCACGCAATGCAGACGTCCAGCACAAACTCGCCATCTGTAAAATCTCCAGGCTTCAGCAGAGATCACATTAGCTTTAATCCGGCTCACAACGGCAGAAAGAGGTTCAAATGCTCAGTGGCCAAGGAAAGAATCCAGCGAGAACTTGATGCTGCAACAAGGAAGGAACAAACTCTATTGATCCGTCTGAACTCATGATGAAGCTGTTTTCAGTCCCAAACGACAACATGCAAATACACGATGAGTAAACCAAGTTGCTGTGGTTTCCAAAGACTGCTGTTCCCGTTAGAGTCAAGGGCTTTGAGACGTAGAGGACAATCAACCAGGGACCAGGGTCCAAAAATAGAGTAGAGTCCAGTAAGTACCATGCTGTGAAATAGCACCATACGTTTGGGAAAGAAAATATTTACACCAAAAGTATGTAGACACCCCTTACATGAGTGAATTCAACAACTTTATGGTGCATTTATTCATGAAAAGAGTACTCAAATGTGTTTCAGGACTCCATTCTTTGTGGCTTGTGTCAGTTATAGGGCTATAAAATAAAAGCAGCACCGGGAGGCAGAGCATTGGAGCTGTTTCTGGAGGGACGAAGCATTATTCAATGTATATCCAATGAGGAGTGGTGTTTGTGATCCATAACTAATAACCCATCATCAGTACCTGACTTAACCAAAGCTCTTGTGGTTAAAAATGGGACCTGAGGATCCAACCCAGGACCCCTAGACCCTGCAGCTCTGTGAGACCTATGCCAAACAACCGGTTTACTCCCCTTTGATTCTCCAACACTCAAACCCTGGAACCTATACAGTCTCCTCTGTTGGTATACAGGTATTTACAGAGCACACACACCCCCAGGCAGTGTGTGTACATGTAGTGTAAAGGTTTTTGGCAGATTATGGAATGTTTTATTTCAGAAACCCCACTCATGAGGATAAGCCTGGGCCAGAGTGTGTGTGATGTGCTCATGACGGCAGGGCACAGGGAGTTTTAGCTCAAGATTTGGGGTGTGTCTCTGTGTGCAGTACAGTGTGAAACAGCCGAAGAAAGTAGGGCATACCCCATAAAATGTAGCAGCTCTAAGATTCCACACTGGATGAGAAACTCTAACTGGGCTCTGCATCCTCAGAAGTCCCCAGACCTTCCCCCCTGCTGTGTCTGAGAGTCAGCTCTCGCTTTGGAACACCATCGAGAGCTTCTTAAGGAGTCCAAAAAGGAACTGGATTCAAAAGCTGAGAGAGGCTCAGTAAAATTGGGATCCTATGAAAGTGGGGTCATCACTTCACTGGCTCTGAATCTGAGACCAGTAAAGGACTGCTGCATGAGGACATTCTCTTTATTCACAGACAACTGAGCACAGGAATCAAGGTTGATTTAGGAAAAGCTTTGCGTCCCTCTGCGTGACGCTGTCCTTGAATCCCCTGTTCATTGGGCGTGTTCTAAATGACGCCTTGTTCCCTGCAAGGCTCTTGTTCCCTATAACACCCTCATCAATAGGAGGATAGTGCAGACAGAAGTCGTTGAAGACGACTGTGTAGCTGATGTGTGCAGGTATCCTGCAGTGCTGACGCTGCTGAACGTGGTAAGGGCCGGTGCCAGGCTGTGGGGGTGCCTGAGTGTCTGTGCCTTTGCGGGATTGATTCACGCTGTCAGGAGTTCCCTGGCTGTGTCTGGATCCAACACAATCACACAGAAGTACACTCAGAAAAAGACTCAGAGTAGAGATGCACACAGAGAAAAGACAAGCTTGGCCAAAAAATTCAACTGAATCCAAATAAATGAAAACAAAATACATACAGACTTTAAAAAGAAAATTGACACACATTATGGGCGAAAGCATGTGCCAAGGAACATCCTCATTAAATGACAGGCATCGTGTAACAAAGCTGAAGCTGAGGCCAAGTCTTATTCAATTTTTCCATTCCACAGTAAACAGTGTTAAATTCTGCCACTGGTACATTTGTGTATCCAAAGACAATCTTAAACACAGACCTTTTAGTTAATGTGGTCCTAATCATCATTACTTTTCTATGTTTACTTTCATTCATTCATTCATTGTCTGTAACCCTTATCCAGTTCAGGGTCGTGGTGGGTCCAGAGTCTACCTGGAATCATTGGGCGCAAGGCTGGAATACACCCTGGAGGAGGCACCAGTCCTTTACAGGGCAACAGAGACACACACACACACACATTCATTCACACACTCACACCTACAGACACTTTCGAGACGCCAATCCACCTACCAACGTGTGTTTTTGGACTGTGGGAGGAAACCGGAGCACCCGGAGGAAACCCACGCAGACACAGGAAGAACACACCAACTCCTCACAGACAGTCACCCGGAGGAAACCCACGCAGACACAGGAAGAACACACCAACTCCTCACAGACAGTCACCCGGAGGAAACCCACGCAGACACAGGGAGAACACACCAACTCCTCGCAGACAGTCACCTGGAGCGGGAATCGAACCCACAACCTCCAGGCCCCTGGAGCTGTGTGACTGCGACACCTACCTGCTGCGCCGCCGTGCCACCCCTTGTTTACTTTCAGTTTTCCAAAAATGTACGTAAAGAACTGTACGGAATAAAAAAGTCTATTTCCAGGATGTAAACAATGTGTACTAAATATCTTAATCAAACCTAAATCTTAAACTTAGGCCTAATTTTAATCTCCAGAGGATCAGGAGCTGCAGGACAATCTCCTGTGTAATGTTCTCCCACAACAGTTTACAGCACTGTTTCTCCTCTTCAGGTTCATTACAGAGAGTTTTGTGGATTTAGGGAAACAGTGCCACCAGTGGCCGGGAGCGCTCTCAATAACTACGAACCCTGACCAATCAGAACACATATGTAAGGAATACCCAGGCTGCTCCTTTGAGTCATACATGTACTAATTTATGGAGATCTTGTTGATTTATTCACATTGGGTTTCATGTCATTTCTGCATCATTCGGTTACCATGGTGTTTAATGTGTTTCATCCTTTTAGCTCCATTAAGAGAAGCTCATTCTCCTTCTCTGTAGGAGACAACAAGTGTGAACATTAAACATGTTTGACTACTCAGATGGCAATGTTCTTACAATCTAAAGGCATCAAAGAGGTATCACACACACGTCATCATCTGTTCAACCCCTTTCTGATTTTTACTTTTCCCTTCAATAACAGAATAAATGGCAGAACTTTCCGTTTGAGGGAATTTAAACGTCAAACGACGGAGCCACAACAACATCAGGCTCCAAAGCATTCGCAGAAAGATCTCAACGCATGAACGAGAGCTAAACTCCGTTACGCTGCCGATTACCAGCGTGGGAAACAGGATTTGGAGTGTGGCTAATCCTATTAGCACGGCGAGGCTAAGGCAGACCCTGAGTTTAATTGCTGGTTTAGACAGCGAGGGGGAGGATGTCACTGAGAGAGAATATAAGGCAGTTGACAAGGTGCAGGATTAGGGTTTAGGGTTTAAAGTAGTTTAAAGTAGTGCTGTCAAAATGATCACGTTAACACACATTAACACGATTAACTCTTATTAACCATTTAAAAAAAACTGACTAAAATCCTCTCATAACACATTCTTTTTACAGAGCTCCTCAACACCTGCCCCCCTCACCCCTCACCCCCACCCGAAACACAGAGTTTGAGCCTCAAGATGTGCTATAGTGTGTATATATATATATAAATTTCCCTATTGAATCCTCTGTCCAATGCTAAAGCACTCCCTGAACAACTTCTCGGCAAAACAAGAGATTCTAATTCAAAAAATGATCAAAACTACACTGAGATACTGTAATAAAGTATAAAAGAATGGTTTCTTCTCGTTTTTCTGTTGTCATTATATCACATACTACACATATATCTTCCTCCCAAAAATACAAAACAGTCATTCATTGTCTGTAAGCGCTTATCCGGAATCATTGGGCACAAACCAAGAACGCCACTCCTTCACAGGGCGACACACACTCACACCTACAGACATTTTTCAGTCGCCAATCCACCTACCAACGTGTGTTTTTGGACCATGGGAGGAAACCCACGCAGACACAGAGAGAACACACCACACTCCTCACAGACAGTCACCCGGAGGAAACCCACGCAGACACAGAGAGAACACACCACACTCCTCACAGACAGTCACCCGGAGGAAGCCCACGCAGACACAGAGAGAACACACCACACTCCTCACAGACAGTCACCCGGAGGAAACCCACGCAGACACAGGGAGAACACACCACACTCCTCACAGACAGTCACCCGGAGGAAACCCACGCAGACACAGAGAGAACACACCACACTCCTCACAGACAGTCACCCGGAGGAAACCCACGCAGACACAGGGAGAACACACCACACTCCTCACAGACAGTCACCCGGAGGAAACCCACGCAGACACAGGGAGAACACACCACACTCCTCACAGACAGTCACCCGGAGGAAACCCACGCAGACACAGGGAGAACACACCACACTCCTCACAGACAGTCACCCGGAGGAAACCCACGCAGACACAGGGAGAACACACCACACTCCTCACAGACAGTCACCCGGAGGAAACCCACGCAGCCACTGGGAGAACACACCACACTCCTCACAGACAGTCACCCGGAGGAAACCCACGCAGACACAGGGAGAACACACCACACTCCTCATAGACAGTCACCCGGAGGAAACCCACGCAGACACAGGGAGAACACACCACACTCCTCACAGACAGTCACCCGGAGCGGGACTTTAACCCACAACCTCCAGGTCCCTGGAGCTGTGTGACTGTGACACTACCTGCTGCACCACCGTGCTGCCTGTGATTACATTATTTAATCAATCGACAATACGATATAAATATAATTCCCCTGTGCTCATCACATATTGATTGTTTATTCTACATTTAAATATCCATTAATAATAAATACAGTTTTAGGAACAACATGATGAATTGAAGCTAATTGCACAATTAATTAGTTATTTTTTTTAATCGACTGAGAGAAATAGTTTAAAAGTTACAGCTTCCCCTGTTTTTCGACAGACAGTCTGCCATTCTGTGTTGCACCCATGCCTATATAAGGACGTCTAGGTCAATACCAGTTTTATCTTTGGGAAAAATGAAAGGAACATCTGCTACTGCACTCTGAGGTAAACAAAACCAGCCCAAGGTTGGACAATTTGTCCCATGAACATTTCTCAAAGATACCACCAGATCCTCTAATTATGGGTCAAATAATAAGGGTCAAAATAAAATGACTGGTACACACAAGAGGCACTGAGTTCTCCGTATGGATATAATCTTCTAATGCTGCTGGTAATTGATAATTTATAGCATTTATATTGAACTAAAGCTAGTGCTAGATTTCACATACATTGAATTTAAGTGTAATTACACAGAAAATGTAAAATATAAAAATATAATACATTTCAAATGTGCTTTACTTCATACCTATACCCAGAACGTTTTGAAGGCCCCTCGTGTTTTGCTGCTGCTCTGCCTGTGGCTTTCTGCCCCTGATGAATGATCACAAGCGTGAAATGCTCTGGGGTTGCTGGAACATGTCAACAGTGTTCCTGCTCCATCTTTTTGAAGAAGAGCAGAGACTTCTCTGTTTATTATTTGTGAATAAATGAAAGCTCTAGCTGGAGTTCGCCTTGTTTTACGTACCCCAGTACGTCTTTTGTTCTGTTTGTACTAGGGTTGGGCGATACTGCCCTAAAATAATATCATGATATTTCAGGGTTTTTGGGCAATTACGATATTCTTGGTGATATGAACAAAACACTGAAAATACTTTTATTAATTTTAAGAACACACTAATGCAACAAAATAAATGTTATATTAATATTAATTATATTAAATTAAATATATTTAATATATATTAATAGCGGGCAATACGGTGGCGTAGGAGGTAGGTGTCGCGGTCACACAGCTCCAGGGACCTGGAGGTTGTGGGTTCTAGTCCTGCTCCGGGTGACTGTTTGTGAAGAGTGTGGTGTGTTCTCCCTGTGTCTGCGTGGGTTTCCTCCGGGTGACTGTCTGTGAGGAGTGTGGTGTGTTCTCTCTGTGTCTGCGTGGGTTTCCTCCGGGTGACTGTCTGTGAGGAGTGTGGTGTGTTCTCCCTGTGTCTGCGTGGGTTTCCTCCGAGTGACTGTCTGTGAGGAGTGTGGTGTGTTCTCCCTGTGTCTGCGTGGGTTTCCTCCGGGTGACTGTCTGTGAGGAGTGTGGTGTGTTCTCCCTGTGTCTGCGTGGGTTTCCTCCGGGTGACTGTCTGTGAGGAGTGTGGTGTGTTCTCCCTGTGTCTGCGTGGGTTTCCTCCGGGTGACTGTCTGTGAGGAGTGTGGTGTGTTCTCCCTGTGTCTGGGTGGGTTTCCTCTGAGTGACTGTCTGTGAGGAGTGTGGTGTGTTCACCCTGTGTCTGCGTGGGTTTCCTCTAGGTGACTGTCTGTGAGGAGTGTGGTGTGTTCTCCCTGTGTCTGGGTGGGTTTCCTCTGAGTGACTGTCTGTGAGGAGTGTGGTGTGTTCTCCCTGTGTCTGTGTGGGTTTCCTCCAGGTGACTGTCTGTGAGGAGTGTGGTGTGTTCTCCCTGTGTCTGCGTGGGTTTCCTCCGGGTGACTGTCTGTGAGGAGTGTGGTGTGTTCTCCCTGTGTCTGCGTGGGTTTCCTCCGGGTGACTGTCTGTGAGGAGTGTGGTGTGTTCTCCCTGTGTCTGGGTGGGTTTCCTCTGAGTGACTGTCTGTGAGGAGTGTGGTGTGTTCTCCCTGTGTCTGCGTGGGTTTCCTCCAGGTGACTGTCTGTGAGGAGTGTGGTGTGTTCTCTCTGTGTCTGCGTGGGTTTCCTCCGGGTGCTCAGGTTTCCTCCCAGAGTCCAAAAACACACGTTGGTAGGTGGATTGGCGACTCAAAAGTGTCCGTAGGTGTGAGTGAATGTGTGTGTGAGTGTGTGTTGCCCTGTGAAGGACTGGCGCCCCCTCCAGGGTGTATTCCTGCCTTGTGCCCAATGATTCCAGATAGGCTCTGGACCCACTGTGACCCTGAACTGGATAAGTGCTTACAGATAATGGATGGACATATTAATAGCATTATATGGATTTATTTATTAAAAAGTTACACAACAGTAACTTACCAAGATTCTGATTTTGTATAAAATAATGTAGCATTAATATCTACATCTAAAAATGTACCACGCAAACAAAGTGCAGAAAATGTAGTGTGTGCGTATAAACAGCAAAAGGAAAAAGACTCACAATAAAGAACAAAACAAACACAGAATAGTTGCTGTGCTGAGTCATTACACAAACATGTCCGAATATCATGATTATTACGATATTGATTTTTTTATTGTTTAAGAAATATGGCAAAGCCTGCTTTGTACTAAGAAAGACATGTTTCTGTTCAGTAGAACAAGGAGCTGATGATGGAAATTCAGTCCCAAAAGTGCTGGCTTTGCTCCACAGTGCAGTGCTAGGGCTTTTAAACCTCTCTAGCCAACACCAAGCATTGGGCATTGTGATTGTAATGTTTATCCCGTGTTTGTCTATTGCCAATTAGCCCTAAAATATAACGGATGGTGCTCCATCTCTCCTAATAACACTGCTTTCCAAGACAGCGTGGGTCTATCGCTCCACACAGCCCACTCCTGAATGAGGCTCTCGCACTTGACCTTTGGAGCCGTCTGTCTGTCGGGACCTGTCTGTCTGTCTGTCTGTCGGTCGGCACCTGTCTGTCTATTCGCCTGTTGAAAATCTGTGATGTGGAAGGGGAGAGCGAGCGTTCTCCATGGTAACGCCACCCGCTCCACTATTGTGTTCGGCTGCTGAGACTTACTGTAGATGACCTTTGTTGGAGTGGCATTGCTATGGCAACCACCACCCAATTACAGAGCACTATACTAATTAGCAAGGCAGCTTGAACAGGGAGAGAGAGAGGAGGAGGAGGAAAACTGGGGAGTGATTAGTCATGAATGTTGGAGTGAAGTGTTTGATGGAGCTCTAAAATTATGATGCACAATGTATAATAACAGCATAGCATTTAATCATCGTTTATTTACATAATAAAAAAGATAGCAGGGTAGTGATGCAAAAAATGTAAATATTTGCTTCATACACACTCCACAGGAAAGAAGACAAGCTAATATCGTTGTATTAATAAGCAGAAGGCTTTAGAGTAGATGCAAGGACATTGCTCTAAGGATTTGATGGTAGTCAGCCACATGAACAGCAGTGAGGTCTGATGCTGATGTTGAAAGATTGCGCTCTGGAAAACAAACACCACGTATTTCAGTCATATTGGATGGAGCTCTATCACTCCAGAGAACACGGTTCCACTGCTCCACAAGGTGTGTGTGTGTGTGTGTGTGTGTGTGGTCCTTAGACCTTGAGCCTGATCTTGTTTAAGCTTAGGCTCGTGTCCATCAAATCCATAGCAGCCCATTCTCCTGGGACTGTATTCTATTGATTGAATGAGGACTTGTCTCATTATGACACTATATAAATCATCAGTAATAACGAGTCTGCCTCCACCCAGATCAGATTCCCCCCCTCCCCTCTCTGTGTGTGTGTGTGTGTGTGTGCGCGTGTGCGTACAAAGAATGCATCACACTAAGTGGACCAAAACCTGTCTGCACACTCAAATTGACCCGACTTCTCTTCCTTATGGAAGCTTGGCCAACAGCCCACCCCCACCACGTAAAATACTGCACTTTAAAGCAACAATAGGTCGTTTTTTTTACCCTAAAATTACAGCTACTAAATCATTGTGATACTCCACTTAACTGTGATACAGAGCCTCTGTCAGTGCGACTCAAACTGTGAACAGAAACTCAAACAGGAACTGCACTATGTATCTTTTGGAGGCTCCCTCCTCCCTCCTTGATTTCAGGAAGTGAATTACATTCTGCAACTGTAGGGGGAGCCCAGGAGCAAAAATAGCAAATCTTACCTAAGGTGAAGACAGGATTTAAGGATAGGGTTAAGATGGACGTTTATGTAATAGCCACACACATGATTGTGTGTGTGTGTGTGTGTGTGTGTGTGTGTGTGAGTGAGAGAGAGAGAGAGAGAGAGAGAGAGTTTGAGTAGCTGACTGTAGGAAACCTGAACTGATCTTGAATACATTAAGCCAATAATATGGGATTCTGTGTAAATGCCCTCTCATGCTAATGGATACTGAATGTAATGGGGTTGTTATAGAGCGGAGGACACTGGCGAGAGGAAGATGAGGCTTGTCTCCTTTATCTCTCATTTCCAGCTCCTCTTTCCTTCCCACAAACCCTCATTCAATCCTCAAGTATGTACACATTTCTTTTGTTTAAACTGTGATCAACTGCATCTGCTTTGCACTTTTGTCAGTTTGCTGCTCATTGATCTATTCATAGTTTTCCTGGGAGCACTGGCCACTGGAGTCAGTTTGCACTGGACACTTTTACACGTTCATCCAATTACTCTGTCATCCAGTCACGTACACACTCACCCAGTCACTCACACACATTCTGCCAATACCACAAATACAGGAGCACGCGGAGGAAACCCTCACAGACACAGGGAGAACACAGTGTCTCAGGGTACCGCGCTCGTAGAGGAATAAACCTGTAGAGACTAGAGACTCCCGCGCTAATGGAGTACATTCATTCTTTATTTCTCTGAAAGTCTCTGATGTCGCACTTTCTGCCGGCGCTGCTTTGATACTGACACCGTGGATCGGATCAGCGCCGTCTCCGTCCTCTCATTAGGCTCGAGCCGCTGAGAAAAGATTAGACAACTCAGACATGTTTAACCGAGACAGAGCTGTGTCTGGTGTGGATTTATTTAACGTTTCACAGCTGTGGGGGCTGGTTAATGCCAAATCTCTCCCTCTCCTCCCCTCCCTTTCCCATCCTCTGCCCCTCCCCTCTCCACTCCTCTCCTCACCCCCTCTACTCCACCTCTCTCCTCCTCTCCCTGCTTAACAACACACCAAGTCCTGAACATGACACTGGCTCAGAAACGAGCCCTGGCTGCAAAATCTAGGTTCTACATTATTTATCAGGGACTTTAAGGTGAATTCAAGGTTTTAATCAAAACTTCAGTGTTGGTTCGCAACCATAGCTTAGTATATGGGAAACAAACTAAATGCTAGTGAGCTGTCTGCACAGAGAGCATAGTGTTTAAGCTCCCAACACGAAGGCTGCACAATTCTTAGATACCTTAAATACGCTGCCTACTGAGATACCTTAAACGAGCTGAAGTTAAAGGCAGCATTGAACTGTTCCTCAGCCGTTAAAGCTGTCAATTTCCCTCTTTTTCAGAGCAAAAATAATTAAAATCGTGTTAAAAACAGGAAGAGTAGAATCCATGGCGCTGAAGCTGAGGTGATGCTAGCCAGGTGAGTAAACACAGGTCACATGGGAACAAACTGTTCGCTCACTAACTACAGCACAGACCTTACCTGTTTCGGCCGGGACTAGTTAAGGCAGTTCTCTCTCTTGCTCTCTTTCTTTCACCCTCTCAGCCACGGTCGAGAAACAAAAGGTGTTCGGACAGTGGAGAGATTCCGAATGTTGAAAAGCATGAAGAGGGTCGAGGACACTGCTCTATTCCTGCTCCATAGGTTAATACCACTGACTTATTCTTGCTGTTACAGCTACATTCGTTAAGGTGGAACTGTCTCCAAATTCCAAATTAAATTAGACTCCCTGAAGCAGCGGCACATGAGCCTAAATTCATAATGCCCAAAGCCAAGTGTGGGATTAAGGGGTGTAACATTTCCCATCCACAATCAACAACAAACACTGTGCAGTGAAGCTGCGTTCTGTGGAGTTAATGAAGCTCATTTAGTATCTAGTGAAAATCCTTAAGGGGAGAAGAGACAGTCCCTGAAATGAATGGAGACAGACTACTGGATTAATGCCTTGTTTTCTCAAATAAATGTTGGACGAGCAGGTGTCCATATCTGGTCTGAGACCTGATTTGGTCAAAACCCAACAGCAGTTTTTCCCACTGTCTAAACAGCCCTGTTCAGAACAGCCATTTTCAGCGCCTGTTCCTTTAAATGATAATGAGCCGACCTCGTTATCTGACCTGAGCGCACAGCAGTGAGGAGCGAGGAGCAGAAGCTTTGGTTTTTAGCCGTTTCGCCTCAGTTGTCTTCTCTGTTTTTACTCACGCTCTTATTTCTTTGCACATGCTGTGTCTCCTTTGCTGCATTTAACCTCGTCTTTGCTCTCTCACATATACGCAGGTCCAGTGCTGTGATTGGACAGACTCAGATGAGGGGGCAGGGCAATTCTAAAGTTTCTGCACTTTATGGAAAGCACTGCACATGATCAGAAGGACTTGTTTTACCCCATATTTGCAGACTGAAGCAGCCTACAGAAATCTGTCTGGATGGTTTGTTTTCACATTGTCAGTTTCTCCCAACATTAATGAGTTAATTCACTCCAAAAATGTATTTTTTAATAGTATGTTCCCTGTAAATCACAGCTGTGGGTCACAGGAATCACAGTCTGGGTTCTGAGTTGTAGATCTGTGTGATAACGCTAGCTCAGATGTTCCCAGAAGGTTCTTCGGAGGTTTGAGAGTGACTCACGCTGGATCAGCTCAATGAAGCGGGGCTTAAAGGAAGGGGAAAAACTTTGGGCTGTTGCTATGGAGGCGGCTACAGGGCGCCATCCGTCAACCGAGCAGCCGGGACCTGATTCGCCACCTGGCTTTGGAGAGGGATTGGAAGGACGAGGGCAAGCCGCGGTCACGCACTCAGGACTGAAGAGAAAAGAAAAGCACACTTACAGTCGATCTGCAGAAGCGTGAGAAGGAAATAAAGTGGGGGCTTTAAAAAAAAAAAGCTGTCACTCTTTTAAAGCTGAGGCCTTTTGTTGATGACCCACAGTGATCCATTGTGTGTTAGGGTTGTGACGGTTTGCGATGAATACACTTACAAAATTCAAAATGTTTCATCGCTATTTGCTGCTCTCCGCTCTGTTTGCAATGGAAAAAGCTCCAGTGTTGTAGGCAGGCCTGGCTCTGTTAATGGGAAACAAACTCTCTCTCTCTCTCTCTCTCTCTCTCTCTCACACTCTTTCACAGTCAAAGCCAAGAAATCTGGAAGTGTTTGTATGATGCATAGACTCTGGATGTCGAAAAACAAGTAAAGAGATGAGGATGTTGCTTTATTTATGCTCCATAGAGGGGTAACACTGACTTATTTTTGCTGTTTAATTACATTACTTAAGGTGGTTTGGTGAATGCAAGTTCATGGGCAGCTGCTCCTGAGGATGCCATTTTGCTTTATGTGCTTTCATTGGAGGGAATATAAGTATATATGAGTATCTCTCTCTCTCTCTCACACACACACACACACACACTCACACACCAGTGTAAATTCCATTAGGTTCTAGAACGGTTTAACAATTTATTAACTGAAATTGTTCATATTTCTGGGGTTTCTCTCTTTTTGCATGTTTTTCTGTGAAGGGTGTGTGTGTGTATGTGTGTGTGTCTGTCGAGTGGGGTGTAACTATCATACACAAAGCTAACAATTTGTTTTTGCAAAACCTCAACCAACAGGATATCACACACCTAGCCACATTTCTGAGAAACAGAGAGTACAGAGAAAGGGAGAGACAGAGTGAGTGTGTGTGTGTGTGTGTGTGTGTGTGAGTGTGTGTGTGTGTGTGTGTGTGAGTGAGAGAGAGAGACTTTGAGGGCATTTCTAACTCTTGAATATTTAGAAACTGACTCACGCAGAGCCATGTCAAAAGTATGCGGCCAGTCGCTCACTCAACATT
Source organism: Hoplias malabaricus (assembly GCF_029633855.1). NCBI lineage: Eukaryota > Metazoa > Chordata > Actinopteri > Characiformes > Erythrinidae > Hoplias > Hoplias malabaricus. The sequence goes on from NC_089820.1 coordinate 65,174,641, forward strand.
TTCTCTGAAAAGAAGGCCATTCTTAGGGAGTTTGTCTCCCTCTGCTGCAGTAACATGTTCGAGGAGCAGCAGGAGGCTTTAGACCAGACTTCACTGTGAAGATTTGATTGCACACAGCCATAATCTATACCTTGTATAACCCTCCAAAGCATCTCATATATTTTCATGCTTCTTTATGGAACCGAACGTCGGAGTCCATAACTGATGCACCTCAAAGAAAAACACACATCTCCAAACTAGTAACTTCACAGGAGAAGAAACAACCTCCTTAGCTTTCAATGGACGTCAATGTAAAAAGTAAAAAAAAAAGCCTCAGTCCTGTTTAAGCTGCATTTACAGCAAACACAAACTGAACTGGAGGAGAACTGGAGGTAATAAGCTCCAGTATAAGTATTAAGCAACATGTTTAAATAAGAATTGTTATTGTTATGTTAATGTTACAGTGGGAATTTAACCCAAAAATAATTACAGGGTACAGCAAGAAATGAGGGGATACACGTTTTCCAAGTTCTCTTTTATCATATTTCTCATAGTTTATCTTTCTGGGCTCTTATGGGTTAAAGTCAAGTTAGTGTCTGTGGTTGTGGGGAAGTGAGGGGGCGTGGCTAAGTAACAACTCATCCCCAGTCCACTGTTCCTCTGCCCTCTAGTGCCGGCCTGTCCACACAGCAAGTGGCAGCACTGAGAGATGTAAAGTGGACAGTGAGCTTCAATTAGAAAAAAAAAAGCAGATGCAATAAAATCCACGTCTACAATCAGTATCTGGCACATGCTGCAGCAAGAAAATGTTGGGCTTAAGTTTAAGTTTTGGATTTAGGATTGGGCTTACATGTAGATACATACATACACTGATCAGCCATAACATTAAAGCCACCTTTGTGTTTGTCCGTCAGCACTGATCACACAGAAGGCACTCTGTAGTTCTCGGTACAGTTCACCCGTGCATACTTTGTTAGCCTCTGTTCCCCCTGTTCTTCAACACTCAGGGTCCCCCACAGGGCCCCTACAGAGCAGGTAGTGTATGGTGTGGGTGGTGGATCAACGTTGCAGTGACACTGAAGCAGGGTCGCTGTGTTAGTGTGTGTTGTGCTGGTACGAGTGGATCAGACACAGCAGTGCTGCTGGAGTTCATAAAAGCCACTCTAGCTCATACCCGAGGTGTAAATCAGAGCTTCAAAGAACACAGTTCCAATGTCCCACACTTTAAAACTTATGAGTTTATACCCCACCCCGGCCCCATTCAGCAGAGTAGCCTTAGGCTACTGTCATTTTCCATATTACTGTGTATAATAAATATTTGTAAAAAAAAAGGTATATATGTGTGTGTGTGTGTGTGTGTGTGCTGCTAAAGGAAGATACAATAGTGTTTCTCAGCTCCAGATATCGCCTGTAGATGGCACTCTCACCTTTAGGTGAAATTGGCCTGGCGTCTCTTCCTGCAAACGTTTTGTTTATGGAAGGAAGTTATTAAAGTGTCCTTGGTGAGGAATTAAGAGCCCCAGGTCCATGGGGGGGGGGGTCAGGGGCATGAAGAATGGAGGATATCAAAAGTTTCTGTCTCAATCTCTCTTTCTCCTTCCCCCTCTGTCTTTCTCCCTCAGTCCCACATCCCTTGCTTTCTCACTCTCTCTATTTCTCTCTCACTCTCTCTATCTCCCCATCTCTCTCTTCTCACCCGCTCTCTATTAACTCTCTTGTGTTTTCCCTGTCTCTCTATCTCTCTCCCCCTCCCTCCCTCCTTCTCATCCCCATCTCTCTCTCTCTCTCTGAACAGAGGAAACAGGACTTTGCATTGACACACTCCAGGAGGACGTATTACAAAAAACATAAAATCACTACAAGAGAAAAAGAAAGACAGTAAAAGAAAAGTGCAGAAGAGAGGAGGGATGGAGCAGAAGTTCCACTGTGTGATTAATCACCCCCGGCCTTGACAGCGCAGGGGACAGAGGGAGAAGATAAAAGCGCTTTCCAAAGAAGATCCCTCCAATAGAAATACGTTCTGTTGATTACATAAGCCCACCTCTAAATCTAAGCAGGGGTCCATTCTCCCCTCTTGAGGCTTGTGGTGAATGAGAGAAAGAGAAAGAGAGTAGGAGGACAGAAAAAAAGAAAAGAGGAGGGGGAAAAATCACACAAAAACCATTCATAAGCCCACGTGCCTGTAACACACTGGTGCTCGACCCCAGAAGCACAGGCCACCCAGAGCCCTGCACTACTGCACATGACCACAGGCTCATGATGGTTTCTGTACTACAGTTCACTTTGGAGATGTGGCAAAAAAACTACAGGGTAAGTTGGACATGCCTTACATTCATTCATTGTCTGTAACCGCTATTCCGGAGGAAACCCACGCAGACACAGGGAGAACACACCAAACTCCTCACAGACAGTCACCTGGAGGAAACCCACGCAGACACAGGGAGAACACACCACACTCCTCACAGACAGTCACCCGGAGGAAACCCACGCAGACACCGGGAGAACACACCACACTCCTCACAGACAGTCACCCGGAGGAAACCCACGCAGACACAGGGAGAACACACCACACTCCTCACAGACAGTCACCCGGAGGAAACCCACGCAGACACAGAGAGAACACACCACACTCCTCACAGACAGTCACCCAGAGGAAACCCACGCAGACACAGGGAGAACACACCACACTCCTTACAGACAGTCACCCGGAGGAAACCCACGCAGACACAGAGAGAACACACCACACTCCTCACAGACAGTCACCCGGAGGAAACCCACGCAGACACAGAGAGAACACACCACACTCCTCACAGACAGTCACCCGGAGCGGGACTCGAGCCCACAACCTCCAAGTCCCTGGAGCTGTGTGACTGCGACACTACCTGCTGCGCCACCGTGCCACCCTATAACGAATGCAGCAACCAAAAATATATAAAAATATATAAAGCAATTTTATATTTAGCTTATACTTTATTGAATAAAATGACAATTCACATTTTTATTAATTCTTAGATTTGTTCTTTCATTTTAAAGAAATTCTCTGCGATTTTCTCTCGTGTCAGGAATGGGTGCATCTTACGGAACCAACAATTCATTAAACGTGGAGTTTCAAAGAATCATGTAGTGTATAGCGGCCTGCACGCAGAAGCAGCACTGCATTTACACAATCAGGAACAAGCAGCCTAAACTTTGTCTGGTTCTAACCGAAGAGCAGCAGATTTTGTAATTAATTTCCATGACCTCAGAGAAACAGCCACACGGCAAGCGGAGCCATCCAAAGCACTGAAATGTGAGGAAAGGCGCTAGTGGCAGCCCAACACGCTATTCCTGCATGGATTTCTCTGGTTCTGTAGCTCATGCTCTCCTGCTTCAGTTTGTAATGTAAAGGCAGGATGCATGTCTCTGTATCTGACTCTTTCATTCTTCCTTAAATCTGTTTTGTGCACTCAAATTCCCATCTGCTTTTGTTTCTTGGCCATTTCCTGCATCTTTGCCTGGACTCAGTTCTCCCTCAAAGATCCAAACATATTATATTTTCTCCATTAATTACCTGGTCGTGGGACAACGAGTGAAGTGTGGAGCGAAACCCAGAGCGGATCCGAGTCTGACCTACTTTAACAAAGCCAAAAGGAAAACTGTATACCTCACGCAGAACAGGAGACAGGGCCCGAGTCCAAACCCGAAAACCCACAGTGAAGCCGGAGTGATTTATGGTTTGACTTTAAAGACATCTGATCTCTAACATTTTTCACTGTGATGGAGTACTCAACCAAACCAAAGCAAAGGCACACTAACAGGATCAGAACTGTGTTGTGCTTTTTCTACAGCCATCTACTACAAACTGACATCTCGGTCTGGTCCAATCACCTCCCGACTCACGGTAGTTGACTTCCAGACGACTAAAAAAGCTCTGACTGATTTACACAACAGTGCAGAGACTGAGAAAAAGAGCCACACTCCTGACTAGTCCAGCTTTCATGTCCCTTGTTGACTCTGAAATTGGATAATTAGATCCAGACCGAACATGAAGCTGATGGCTGTAACTGGGCGCACGGCCACTGCTGCTATGGAGGAGAACCTGGTGAAGGGGTACGGGACAAAAACTCAGAACAATCTTAGAGAAAGAGGAGTTTTCAGTGTGGATCTGTGAGAAAGACATTGTAAAGTTGTAAATAAGGCTCTGCAGAGTGGATTAACATGAAAAACTCATCTCTAGAGAAATATACAGTGTTGGAATGGTCCAAATGGTTACAAATCCACGAAGTACATCCAGCTCTGACACAGCTGTTCCACTGTGCAAAGTCTGAAATGGAACAACATTGGCGATAGTTTGAGTTGCTCTAGAGTAGCTGCGCTAATGCTTAATTTTGTTAGCGAAAACTATGAAGAAACATGTTTATTACAACTAAGCAAGAACTAAAAAAAAAAGCCATGTTAAAATCTGAAAATAACCCATTATTTCTTTTTGAAATACAGAAAATCACTAGGAAATAAAAGCAGGAAACTGCGACTCCTAAAGAATTGATTCTTCCAGTGTCTGGAACAGCAAATGATTCAGCAACAGCAAATGATTCATAGAGTCGAATATTCAGGAGGCGGCACGGTGGTGCAGCAGGTTAGTGTCGCAGTCACACAGCTCCAGGGACCTGGAGGATGTGGGTTCGAGTCCCGCTCCGGGTGACTGTCTGTGAGGAGTGTGGTGTGTTCTCCCTGTGTCTGCATGGGTTTCCTCTGGGTGACTGTCTGTGAGGAGTGTGGTGTGTTCTCCCTGTGTCTGCATGGGTTTCCTCTGGGTGACTGTCTGCGAGGAGTATGCTGTGTTCTCTCTGTGTCTGCGTGGGTTTCCTCCGGGTGACTGTCTGTGTGGAGTGTGGTGTGTTCTCTCTGTGTCTGCATGGGTTTCCTCCGGGTGCTCTGGTTTCCTCCCACAGTCCAAAAACACACGTTGGTGGGTGGATTGACGACTGCGAGTGTGTGTGTGTGTGTGTGTGTGTGTGTGTGTGTGTGTGTGTGTCTCCCTGTGAAGGACTGGCGCCCCCTCCAGGGTGTGATCCCGCCTTGCACCCAATGATTCCATGTAGGCTCTGGACCCACTGTGACCCTGAACTGGATAAGGGTTACAGATAATGAATGAATCGTCCAAAACCAGAATAAAAGTAACAATAAGTATGTGACTAAAATGAGACCTTAAGTCAAAAGACTACGACTAAAAAAAAAAATAAAAAAAAACAGCTGACAGAATACTGGGGTTTATGTGGCTGAAGAGCATCAAAACCTCACTGCAATGTGGTGTAAAGTTTTTCAGAAGAGTAGAGGCCATTCACAGCACTAACGGAAGGCAAACTCCCTAAAAAATCCCCCTGATGATGAAATGTTTGGCGATGTTGTGTATGTGGAGTTCCTCTTATCCAGAAAAGAGGCTACACACGTCAATCACATTTTTCCCAACAGCCGCAGCAAACGAGCACAGTCTCATAGCTGTGTCATAATTACAGCAGCTTTGCCTTCTCTCTGAGGAGTTTCACAAAGAGGAAACCATCATTTAGACCTTACGTGACTCAGCATGACCTCCAGAAACTTGTTAAACCACAGAAATGTTTGTAGCAATGTCCTCCTCACACTAGCACTAGACAATGCAATTAAAATCCCCGTGTCTGCAGCACAACATACCCCCTCACTCTCTGAGAAAAGGTATATTAGTGTCACTATAGGGTACAAACTGTGTAATTGTACCTTTAAAAGTACAACAACCTAAAGGTACATTACATTTGTAAAGATTTGTAATATTTCATTATAGAACTGTGTAAAGCAAAATACCACAATACAAGTCCTGGAGATGAAATGGGGCATATGAAATAAATACCATTTTAAAATATACAGTTATAATTGAATATGGTGCATCTATGTTCCTTAACTAAAGGTACAGAATATGTAGCACTGAGTATACCACTACAGCAGTGTTTCTCAAAGTGTGGGGTATTGCAGGTGGGGAAGAAATTAGCATTTTTATGCCTGTCTTTATTAATGCCTTTCTGTTTTACCAATAAAGCTTACTCAGTAAAAATCACCCACTCACAATGGATTAATTAATAGCCCTTAAACATAATAAAAGAACATTAGGAGACCTGAAACAGTATTCCTCCTATTTCAGGCCGTCCCCTAATTCCGGCCACTGCCGTATATGGTGCAGTTCCGCTCTCTCTCTTCGCCAATCACATTGGGTAAAACAATAAAAAATAAGATCAAGCCTTAGTAGGGCATTTAAACATCAGTCTTGCAAGAAATCACACATTTAAACAATATTTAATTATCTCTAACAGTGTTGTAATTCTTTGTGTGCAAAACTGCATGTGGAACACAACACATTTCCATTTCGCGACAGATATTTACCTCAGTGTAAGTTAGTTAGCTTAAGTTGCTTAAGTTAGCTTAGCGGTTAGCTTCATTTTCTCTGAGGGGAAAATCTACCGCCATTTGTAATCCTTATATGTAGAGTACGGATACCAACACAGGACAAACGTAATCTCATTGTGAACCTCTCAAAACCACTGAATGTGGTAGCAACTGTCTCGTTTGACTGTCACAAGCAGGGGAGGTGGCCAAAGTTAGGGGGCGCTAATAATCTTAGCAGTATTAGCACCTACTTAAACAAAAGCGTTTTTATCTAAAAACATATTTTCTTTCAAAGTCAAGCAAGTCTTGGACATTAATCTACACACATTTGACTCTTGAAAAATGATTTCAATGAGTAAAGTACTTCTATTTATTTACAGTTAGCTAAGATTTCCAATATTGTAATTAAAGTGGCCAGAACTTGGGGTAATTATACTAGCTTGCCTGGAACCAAAATATACTTTTATTCGCAAACATGTATTTTGAAAATGTGCCACCAAAATTAACGTGTATTGGTAGCGAGTCGGAGAAGGTGGGTCTTCTTTCAGCCCTCATTAAGGCGCCTGTTCAAATATAAAGCTGCTCCAATCATCAGCTTCACTGGCCTCTGATTCACTGTCAGAGTCTGGTTTATAAAGTTAGCTTTTACCAGCTGTGGGCTTGAGGTCAGTAACGAGAACACAACATAACTATAACAGAGGAGGATCTGAGAGTTAGTTAACGTTAATATCAGCTGTGTTCAGGTCATGAGAAAGTGCACTCTCTGGCCGTGTCCCAAACTGCACACTGCTGCGCTGAATAGTATGAAAAATATATATATATATATCACCCTTTCTGTAGTGTAGTATGTAAAGTTCCATAGAGTGTTGTCTGGGACACAGCCTCACTCTCCAACATTAATGTTAATGAAACGCTGTTCCGCATCATTATACATCCAGTATTTTACGGCCTTATCTACATAGGAATCAACTTATAGCTACCTCCCCAGATTGAAAAATGAGGAACTGAAGCACAGTCTCATTAGTGGCCAATTATCTGTATTTTGCATATGTATTGATGTTGCATGTGTATTTATTACCATTTTTTGGGGGTGATATTGTAAAGTTGGGGCATGGAAATCTCCATCAAAAAGTCTTGAAATAGATTAGGACATTGTGGAGCAGCTACACATGAGACACACAAGTCCACTCTGCTCAATAACAAGAGTCGACTAGAGAGGTACAGTACTGTGAAAAGCTCTGAGGCACCTAAGTGTATAAAGTTATATATACACTTACAGGAACAGTTATAAATACAGTAAAATGATATTTTCTGTTTCCTAAAAAGTTGTAGATGTGATGTGAGTGACAGTGCCTAAACCTTTGTGACAGTGCACATGGCTCTGGAGCAGTGGAGCTCAGTAAATCCCTGTGGGAAGGGCTGGAGTGAGGTTTGTGTTCAGGAACTAATGATTCAGCATAAGTACCTGATCTCACTAACGTTCTGCTGAGTGAGTGCCATCGAATCCTCACAGAAATGACCTTCGGAGGACCTTCGCTAAGATGGACAGAGCCCTAGAGGGGTGTCGCAGCTGCAGTGAAGACTTTTCCTTATGGCTTCCTCAGGATACATTATTTTCCTTCTTTCCTTCACCCTCTGTTTCTCCTCACCCCCCCCCCCCCTGCTCTCATTCTTTCAGCAGATCCACGCTAAGCGCCGCCAACATGAACCAGTCAGTGCCAAAGGATCCACAGTCAGAAGGCAAGTCACACACACACACAATCACGTATCTGTGAATTGTGGGGACATTATTTAGACTTCCATTAACCTTTCCATAAGCCGTACTAGCTTAAAGCAACACTAGGTAAGATTTGGTATTTTTGCACCTGGACTCCTCCTACAGTTTGAGTGTAATTCCTCGTACAGCACTGTCCTGAATTACATAATGCAGTTTCTGCAGGCTCTGTTCTACCAATTACAGCTCATTCTGAAGCTGTAATTTTTAAGGTAAATCATTTTCTAGTGTTGCTTTAACCCTAACACTAACCTTAACCCAACCTTAAAACACGTATTCATTTCGAAATGTAATCATTTACACTGTGGGGACCAGCTGGAGAAGTGTGCTAGCCTCTGAACGTCATTTTTGTTCGGGGCTTGTTTTGACATTGATGGAGATGACCCCCTCTGTTGTCTGTTGGCCACAGTTGAAGATGGTTAACACACATGAAACCCCTTCCCTTTATTAATATGCCTTTTTAAAAAAAAACATACATTTTAAATAAACATAAAATGGCACCAATATATCGTACAGTTTTCCCTTATTATTTAATATGGTAATTTTGCTTATATATAAATTTGCTTATAAAGCAGCTGAAGCAATATCCTAATCTTAGTGGGTTCTCTTCAACATTTGGAGTCTCTCCGTTGTCTAAAAACCTCCAGATGCCGTTTCTCTGCCGTGAGCAGAGAGAGAGAAAGCCTAGCACCGGACCCAGACACTTTGTTTTTTTACACATTTACAGAAACTGGGGCTTCGTAAACACATTAGACCATTTCCCACTGCAAACTAAAAGGAGAGGAGCAAATTGTGAATTTTATAAAATGTGTGTTTTTTTAAAATAAAATCATGAGCATCCCTTTTAACATCTTGCAACATAAACACATACTTGGCAGGTGTCTTCCTGCCTTGAGCCCAGTGTTCCCAGGTAGGCTCCGGACCCACCGTGACCTTGAACTGGATAATAACTGGTTACAGACAATGAATGAATGAATAAGTCATTATTATGACACTTTGGTGCAATTTAGTGTAATTTCCTGCAATAAGAGCTTCTACATGGAATGAGAACGCTTACGACCGGATATTGGAACATTTCGGTGAGGATTTGGTGGCATTCAGCCACAAGAGCTAAAGGTAGCTTAGGTGCTCATCTTGGAAAATGGTTCCAGTGTGTTTCTCCTCCCCCTGGCCTCCTGGTAATGAACATGGTTAGTTTTGGCTCATGTGCAGCTGCTCCAGAGCACCTTGTTAGATTTTATTCTTCTGTTTGGCACTTATAGCTGGGCACATACAACTGAGTGTCCAGAGCACAGTCTGACTGTCATACAACAAAGTTGTGTAACCAGTGTCCTTTTCTCTTAGGTTTCTCTTTTATGTAGCTCTTTAAAGAGGGCTCTCTATCACACACACACACACACACAGTAGCTTTTATATGTGTGCAGCCATCCTCAGTAAGTGTTCCTTATTTATAGAAGCTCTTGGGGCTCTGTGGAGCGATCCAACGATATGAATGGAGCTGTCGTTCATGTGCTGAAGTGTGTGTGCCCATGAAAGATTAACACTGCCCTGTGATGGAGGGCAGACAGATGGCGCCCCCACCCAGATGCCCAAATGGAGTCAATGCCCCCTGGGTGTGTGAGCGTTAGGAGGCTAAAGCTAATACACGCATCAGGGTCAGGACACTGCGGTTCCAATTTGAGCCACAAGGGTCACGGCCCTGGTCCCAGTGGCGCAGTGAGACATGCTGCGGTGACAAATCCCAGTTTGTTTGAAAATGAAGTGGATGATGACAATAAAAGAGGCCACTGTTACATTACAAGAGGCCTCAAAGAGATCTGTGAAAAAATAAGCTGAGAAATGCAGCCCACTTTCGGGAAGCGATTTGAAGGATGCAATGGACATATCCTTCGTGGCCCTCAGTTACCCACAATTCTCTGCGCACGAACCGCGTGTTGGAGAAAATAAACTAATTAAGTAAACTCTCTATAACATTAGTATTTGTTATTTTTAATCACACCTTAAATGTCAAAGTTTAAAGATTAAATTTATAGGTTGACGTGTGAGTTTTAATAAAAAAAAATGTAAACAGTATTGTCTTGCAGGATAATATTAATAAACAAATACAACTTATTTTAACTTAGTCATGTTAGTGCTTCAAGCAGATAAGACCTTTCCGGTGACGTTACGACGCGGCCTCCTTAGACTGGTCCTTTTGTGTGGTCGAGTTACTAAGAAGGAGTCTTCATAGGACAGTCCTACCTCGGCTGCAGCCTAGGCTTTGGAATGCAGCTAGTGTTTATTCAGTGTCAGCCAATCATTTATTGCTTATTAAAGTAATGCTAGACAGTATTTGTACTTAAATTTACAGCTTCAGAATCCTTGTTGTGCTCCACTGAGCTGAGTGGCATTGCTCTCCAGGCTCTGCACTGCAGAAACTGCACTATGTGATTTTTGGAGGCAGGAAAGAAACCACCACCCACTCCTTCCACCTCCCCTTTACTTTCAGGACAGTGTATTACACCTAATTACACTCTGCAATCTTACCTAGTGTTCCTTTAATGACAAAACTTGTCAGAAACTATAAAACACATCTGATTTGTGATCAACGTGTTTGTGGGTGGAGCCTAGAGAGCGTGGTTAGCAGTTAGTGTCCTCCTCCAAGCACCTACAGGCTGCTTATAGCGCTGCATGCACTCATGGAGGTAAAACAAACATGAGGTCACTCTGATTCACGTTCTCAGTTTAATATGAATGAATGCACAAGCTGCTCTGACGGTAACAACACATGGATCCGTTTTTATTAAATATGACGTGATACTACAGGAGAAAGGGTGAGTGCCTTTTACACCCCGAATAAAAATAGAGCCTTTGGATCCTGGCCAAGTTTGAAGTGAGGTCTGGAAAGAATCAATCATGAGGCACCAACTCTGAGCTTCAAACGTTTGGGTGATGGATACACACACGGTTTAAACCCTGAAATTGTAGATGTTTTATTCATCGTTACATTTCTTTAATCTTAAATCATGTCATTCCATAACGACAGTGACGTGTTTGGTAATTACTATTAAATTAATTTGTGTTTTCTTCAGTGTGTGAACCCAGATACAGACTCTTAGATTTGAAAGAGTTCAATTTATAAATGAAAAAAAATATCACTGATCTGTAGCAGGAAATATGAAAGACCAAATTCATGCAGATATTTCTTCGGACATGTTAGTCCCGGCATTCCTTCTTAGACAGATACACACACCCACACACAAACAGACACACACACACAGAGCGATGTAGACACACAGAAAACAAGATATCATCTGTCTGAGTCTGTTAATGTGTTAATCTGTTAATTTCTTCGGACATGTTAGTCCCGGCATTCCTTCTTAGACAGATACACACACCCACACACAAACAGACACACACACACAGAGCGATGTAGACACACAGAAAACAAGATATCATCTGTCTGAGTCTGTTAATGTGTGGTCATTCTCCAATGAAAGTGTTGGTTGTGGGATTGAATCCTGGGCATAAATCCATCTCACACACACACACACACACACACACACACACACACACACACACAGATATTTTTATGTTGGGATGTGGGGTCAAACACATATATAATGCATCTACAATTGTATACTGTGAAGGTAAAATGCAAACACACACACACACCCCTTGTGTGGCCCAGGGTCCTGTGCTATAAAGACTACATTCCCCAAGAGTCCACTGTGTCATCACTGAGGGTCTGACCTTAGAGTCTGCAGGTGTGTGTGTGTGTGTGTGTGTAAAAGAGTGGGGAGGAAGAGAACAGAAGAAGAAGAGAGAAAGTAGGAAAGAGAGAGAGAGAGAGAGAGAGAGAGAGAAATCTATGGAGAAAGCCAGGGACAGGGAGGAGACAATATGTGGGAGAATAAGAGAGACTTTGAGAAATAGAGGATCAATAGAAAGAAAGAGAAGTGAATGAGAGAGAATAAGGAAGCGTAAAAAACAAGAGACAATGTAAATGGAAGAAAGAGATAGAAAGAGAGAGTGGGACAGTGAAACGGGGACAAAGAGAGGAGAGGGAGCCAGGATAAAAAAGAAAAAAGAGAGGGAGAGAGAAAGAAAAGGAATCTGCTCTGTGTGTCAGCGCAGATCCAACAAAAACGACAAAAGTCTGTATTCTGGAGGAAATACAGATGGGGTGTATTTTTGTGTGTGGGTTTGGTAAAATGTGTGTGCGTGTGTGTGTGTATTGTGAGGGCTCCTGATCTCATATTCAGCGTACAGTACAGGGGGCGGATTGGCGGTAGCAGCATACTGGACCCTCCTACTGAGGAATGCAGCCGGCCCTTAGAGAACGGAGGAATCCGTGTAAAGGGAGCACAGAGACCTCAGGACTATTAATACACACTCTGTCCCTAATTCTACAGCAGTGGACACACACTGTATGTCAAAATACTTGAGGACATCGCTAAGAGTTAATGAATTCAGCTGATTCAACATGCTCCCTGCGTGGACACAAATATTCAGCACCATTCAGCCGTGCCGAGCTTGTATAATCCCAACAGGAACACTGAAATCAAATGATGTCAGACAGAAGGGTATAGATCCTCCAGTTCCTGGGCTGTAGAGTCATTCCTGAATATTCCCTGTGTTTACCTATGAAACTACTACAAGGCTAAAACGTGCCTGCACTCGGATTTAAACCTGTCATCTGTCAGAATGAGTGTTAATCCTTAAATCTGATGCACTCAGTCATCAGGAAAGCAAACAGAACTATAGAGTGTGGAGGAGATTAGAGCGGCCTAAAGGACGTGGAAATGATGACAGCACGTGCAGAGATTACAATGGACTCTTTGTAAAATATCTATGCGGGGTGTGTAAAATTTCAGCATGTTTTGTTATTCCTCCGCTTTATCTGTGGTGTATATATGTGATTAAAGTTATATCACAGGGCTGTTTCTGAAACCAGCTCGTTCAGAATTGTATGCAGTGCTAGAGCTGCCCCAGCCAACACTAAGTGTTTCTATATTAAAATGGATGCACCTTCACTACAGGTCGGTTAAATGAATGAATCTCGCTGGTGTGGTATGGTATGGTATAGGGTTTAGTTGAGAAGGGATAAAGACTAGTTAATAAATAGTGTGTGTGCATATAAACAGGTCTGAAATTTGCACACACAACATCTCACTCAGAAAGTGGGATTTATGAAGAAACCTTTGGTGGGAATATGGGAGTAAATTTGCAGAAGGTTAAAGGTTATGGTAAAACAGAGAGTTTGCTGCCACTAAACAAACTTATATTTGAAACAAGAACTTCCACCTTGCATTTTCCAAAACACCTTTTTTTGTCTTTCATTCCTCTTCCCAGAATTCAGTGGGACAACCCATATTTATTATTCATAAGGTGATTTGAATGGACTATTTATTGGTAAATGTGGGCAACGAAGAGGTGGAACATGAACATTCAGGTTTGTGTAAACAAGGTTCTAATAATATTAATTTTTTTTTTGGCCCATCACATAATTTCACTTCAGACTCCACACAGAGTTTCAAAGTTTAATTTCCCTTTGATCATGTGAAGGGAAATGCTAACGATAAATTATACGAAGACATTTTAGACAATTGCAGGGTTTCATCTGTATGGCAACAGTTAAGGAAAAGGCCTCTGAAATGTGTTCCAGCACAACTGTGCCCCTGTGCACAAAGCAAGAGCTCATGAACAAAACCAGCACATACTGGTGTCCACATACTTTTGGCCATGCAGCACATCTACACACACAGACAGTTTGTGAGATCAGTGAAGAGGCGTGAACAGCACGTGGCACCAAGCCCCTCTCTGAAATCACACACAGTTCAGACACTGGAGCAATTCATCTCCACACACACACACACACACACAGCCTGTCACCACTCAGCAGCTCGGCTCTCACTGACGCTTTTCACTCTCTTTGTCGTCCTCTCTCTTTTGCTAACACACCATTCAGTACAAACACACACACACACACACACACACACACACACACAGAAACTGCTGTCATAAGATGATTCTGTGTGCTTGGTGTACAAACATGAGTGACATCATCAAGACCAGCATTCACAGCTGGATAATAAATGCCTGAACACATAGCAGAGCCTGTGTGTGTGTGTGTGTGTGTGTGTGTGTGAGTGAGATGTTCAGAACCTTTATGGAACATTTCTGTGAAGATTTGCTTGCATTAAACCAGTCTGAAGCCACACCAACTGATCACAGGTTTTTGTACAGAGCTCCATCACTTCAGGTAACACTACTGTGTGTGTGTGTGTGTGTGTGTGTGTGTGTGTGGGATTACACCCTTCCAGCTCTCATTTGGCATTTAGTACAATGACTTTAAGCTCATGTGCAGCTGCTCCAGAGCATCCCAATTCAATGCATTAGAAAGGTGCAAACAAACAATGGGGCAAACGCAGTGCAGCAACACGACAACACAAAGAAACCCAGTTTAGTTTCACCCTTGTTTGTGACATCATGAATTTGTAATATCAGTACAGCCATGCAGTGTTAACAGTGAGCGCAGAGCCACCCTTGACATGACCTCATTCTTCTACGAGCGCTAGACAGTGACACACAAACAGCCAAAGACAAAGGTCTGCTATTGTCATTGACAGTGAAGCGGAGTGAGGGGAGCTGACCAACAGAGAGGTGGTGACAACAAGGGGACGATGTCCTCGACTCGGTTTTCTGCTTCTTCATCAGGGGAATTTGGTCCTGTATTTACATGAGTATATACATTTACTCTGTATGTAACATACTCTGACCTTAGCAAAAGATCATTTGCAAACCACGCTAATGACTGACCTTTGAACCCAATGCTAAGGTCTATTTACTAGAATAGAGTAATCAACTCAAGCACGATGTTTCTTTGTATCCAAGGGAAAGAAGACGACTACCGTCATCGTTGTGTTTTCCGAAGCCCACTGTTCCCGCTAGTGACAGGGTTTTGAGACGACACCAGATACGTTTCTTCTCCGTCTGAGAAATGAACTGATGCTGTGCTTTCTAATAGCAGGGGGATAAGACTCCTGTATCCTCAGCCAGCGGCAGTGCCACACATCCACTCCACCTACCATCGCGTTTGGACTGTGGGAGGATGGTGGAGCCCCTAGAAGAAACCCATGCAAACACACCACACTCCTCACAGACAGTGACCCGAGAAAAGGATCTTACCCCGGACCCCTGGACCCTGCAAATGTGTGTAGACATGCCTTACGATGTTTGTAATGTTAGCATGAGGCTTTTTTTTTTAACAGGTTCTTCCGAAGAGAAGCCCCGAATAATCTGTGTCCTTCTTTCTTTCTGTAATCCGTGCGAAGCTCTGACCTCAGGTGTGAGTAAGTTTGAACATCCTGTGGTTGTCAGTTCTGAAAAAAACCCACGCAGCACCATCAGCACAATGCCGTTGCTAACATTTCACATCAACTTCATCTCTTCCTGTGCTGCAAGGCTCTACGTCTGAAGGTTTGATGATTGAGGGATGAGGTTTCACACACACACTCTCACACACACCCAGACACCGCTTGCACGGCGTGGGCTGATGTGTTTCAAACTGAGAAAACTCAAAGCTGTCCCTCGTTGTTTCTGACAATGACAGAGCAACTTTGTTACCACCACTGCAAGCAAAAGTTTGAACTGGCTTGGGCATTATTCTCTCTCTCTTTCTCTCTCTCTCACACACACACACACACTGATAATCATGAAAAGAGATAAGGAAATTGCTCTATTCCTGCTCCATAGGGGGGTAACACTGACTTATTTGTGCTGTTACAGTTACATTACTTAAGGTGGAACTGACTCTAAATTCAGGAGAGCGCTAACTGCATGAAAGTAAACGCAGAGGGAAAGTGCTACAAAACTAAACTGTTTGAGTCACAAATGTAAGTTTCCGTGGGAATTCAAACAGTGAATAAACACTTACAGACAAGTTAAACTTGATACAGTTGCTTCTTACTCAAAGATGCAGAGCTTCTAAATGAACCCGAATGAGACGGGAGAGTTTGTTTCGCTGTGAGAACAGTAGAGGTCCAGAATCGTCCAGAATCGTCTATGCTGCCTTTAAGATCACAGGAACACTACGAGGCCAGATTTATTTGGACCCCTTTGTAATTACTGAGTTGTAAATCACCAAGTGCACAGCCATGCAACCTCCACAGACAGACACTGACCGAAGGATGTGTTCCACTGAAAAGATAAGTGATTTAACATGGATAACACAGTTCATTTGTCTGATTTATATTTATATGTTTATTGTGTGAGTGAAAACCTCTGATGATGATTAGTTCTGGATCTAGTTCTGGTTTTAAAGTTCTCCAGCACTTCAGAGAAAGCAGTTTCACTGCCTCAAGGTTCTATGGTGGGGGCTTTATGACCCTCTTGCCAGCAGGTGATATTGAGCATGGTGCGCTTAAGCTCATGTGCAGCTTCTCCAGAGCATCGCAGTCTACTTGTCAGTTTTTCAATGAAAAATAATGGGAGTGGGATAGAATGAATTTGCTCATAAGAAGGTATACAATATATACAATATTGCTTGTAGCTTTTATAGGACACACACACACACAGACAGACAGACAGACAGCCAGCATGTTTCTGGTGGGATAACATCTTCCCGGGGAGGAAACTACGGGCTGCTTCTCAAAGGATGGGAGGAGCTGAGAACAGATCAGAGAAGTAGATATCATCCTGTTCTCAGAGGAAGAAAGAAAGAGGGTGAGTAGATCTCTCTCTCTCTCTCTCTCCAGATCAACATCAGCCTAATGCAGCTGCAATCTCCCAATCCGTATCAGAATACAGTCCAAATAAGGTTAACAGGAACTCCTGACTCCATTCAGACTGTGTATTAATTAAGGATGCAGTGATATGGGAACCCTCGGCTGATGCTGATATCTGAAGATTTTTCATGCCCCTGCCTTTATCCGGCATCTCGTCTGAAATTTAGATAGCCCTAGTATTGGAAGGTCATTTATGGCCCCTGAGAGTCACAGTGGTCTAAGCTGTCATTTTCCTCTGTAGCCAATCAGGGGGGATACTCTGAGTCGGAACAGAGATGAATAATAATGTGGGGGATAAACAAAAAGGTACAAATTAAGACATTATTCTCATGTCCCAAAGCTACGTCCCCATAACAACAAGGAAGTGTTCTCTCTAAACAAAATGACAAAGCACATTTGGAGAAGAGCGTCTGCAAAATGCTGTGAATGTAAATGAAAAGGAAGTCCACATCTTTAGGCCTGAATACATTAATATGTTTTTAAATGTGTCAGATTCTAAACAAACTCTTCTTTCTCTCTCTTCTAACTTATATCAGCTTCACCACAGTTTCCTCTTTAAAGGTTAAAATAACAACTCAAACGCAGGTTTAACTGACCACAAACAGCAGCATAGACTTTATCTCACAGCTACAGAAACACTGCAGGCATTGCATCGCAGAGCAGCTTGTATTTGCTTTATCACACCGTGCATCACACAGTCACTACCTCGCATCTAATAAGGATGCAAATGTGAATGCACACACACTACACACCCACACAGCCAACATTTCTAGTGAAAAGAAAGGCATTAATAGGTTGTATGGCTCTGGTCTGCTGCAGTAACAGCCTCTATTCTTTAGGGGAGACCTTCAGTAGATGCTGAAACATGTAAAGACCTGATGGCACTCAGCCAGAAGAGAGAGATTGGTACTGATGCAGGATGAGTTCTCAGTTCTGGATAAAAGCCACTACAACTCATCCCAAATATATCAGTGTAGCATCACTCCAGAGAACAGCTAAGATATGTTAATGAATCATAGGGCTGGGCAATTAACCAGAAATTTTAATCGACATAATCTTGTCTGTATCGAATATATAGAGTTTTTAAACTCTTCTTTTATTTTTTTCAATTCTGTTATGACCCCAGTGTGTGTTCATGTACTGTCTCTTTAAAACCACATCACCACTCTGTAGTCACATGATTCTGCCACATGGAAACAACATGGAGGAGAACCTAAACACTGAGGCTGACCGATCGACTCGAGCAGCTCGTACCAAAGAAAAATACCACGTCTGTGGTTTGGACTTGTTTTGTTTTGACTTTAATTTAGACGACACTGAACATGAAGTCAAATTTTAATTTCAGCGACTAAAGCACAGTCACACACCAAATATAAACAGTGCTCAGAAAACAAGAGAGGAACGAGCTCCCAGTGACATTAGAAACACTATCCCAGCTTTAACCCTGGAGTGTATTTACAGCACAAGCCTCGTCACTGAACACTGAGAGTCAAAAAACCAAAACAATATAATCAGTCACTAATCGTAATCGTGGTAAAATGTCCAGTTAATCGTGATATAGGTTTGTGCTCATATCACCCACCACTAATGAATCAGATGTATTTACGCTGTGTTTTAATCAAATCAAAGGTATGTTCTGATGTTTATGCCGTCAGACGAAGAGAGGAGCAGCAGTGTGTGAATAAGAGTGTGGAGCCAAACCTTTGTTTCATGGAGATGGAGATAAAGGTGATCCTCTGGCTTCTTGGGGTAATAAAAAATTAGGGCATGGGGCTAATCGCATGACCACAGGGGTGACAAGCATAAGAGCAGCCATGCAGACACAAAGACACACACACACACACTATATATACGACCATAATAACAGCGTGCTCGGCCAGAGATCCCGACAGTTGCCCTGGTTTAATGAGAGCCCTCAAACTCCACACGGCCTCATTCACACTGGCACACTGCCCCAGGACCCCCACGTCCAGCTGAAAAACTCCCTTCCCTCTTTTCTCCTTTTAATAACAAAGAACAGGAGACTGACCCTTGACCTGTGATTATATATATATGTATGTATGTATGTAAAGCATTGGCTAGATGCATCTAAAGCCACAGAGTTAGTTTTCTATGTGCTGCCTAAGACTATAATTATCAGTCGCTCTGATTCTGCTCCACTTCTGACATCAAGGGCAGAGACTTTAGAAATGCCCCGCCCCCTCGTCTGAGCCTGTCCAATCACGGCGCTGGACTCATGTTTATGCGAGAGCACAAAGATGATGTAAAATACAGACACAACAAGCGCAGAGAAATAAGAGCACTGAGTAAAAACAGAGAAGAAAGAGAACAGAGTGAAAACGGCTAAAAACCAGAGCTTCTGCTCCTCGCTCCTCACTGCTGTGCGCTCGGGGTCGGGGGGAACAGTGAGCGGCTCGTTATCATTTAAAGGAACAGGTGCTGAAAGCGGGCGTCCTGAACAGGGCTGTTTACACAGGGGGAGAATGCAGAAATATTATCCACTGTAGAGAAGAGGGCGAGAATGACATCTTTAATAAAAGGTTCAGCACATTCAATATATTCTTTAGCCATAAATTAGTGTTGTCATGTTCAGTTAAAAATATTTAGACACTATTTAGACACTGGGTGTAAGTGGGGAGACAGAATGTGATGAGCTCTCTCTCTCTGTCTCTCGATAAGAGGTGATATTTACAGACTGAAGGATGATATACTGCGTGTTTTATATCAGGTTAATCCAGGCAATATTGCAGCTGATATAAAAGGACAGATATTTGAATGTGGGTTTAATAAATCAGTGAGAGATGGGGGAGGGGGGACAGGCAGCAATGACTGGCAGCAAAAAAAAACACGGATGTACACGACACAATAAATATTAATGTCTCTCTCTGGTCCAGACCACACACTTAATATAACACACACACACACACACACACTCACTCTCTCTCTCTCTCTCTGTCTCACTCTCTCTCTGTCTCTCTCTCTCTCTCTGTCTCTCTCTCTCTCTCTCTCTGTCTCTCTCTCTCTCTCTCTCTCTCTCTCTCTCTCTCTCTCTCTCACACACACACACACACACAAATGTATTTCTCTGAGGCACAACCTTGACATAATGCAACGTGGGAATCCTTTCATTTCTCCTTAGTGCCAGCCCAATTCATTTTCCTCCATTACATCACCTGTAATCTGCTTACGCGCTGAACACAGACGTTTGACTCCCACAGAAACATCTACAGGGTCAAAGCTTTGTGCTTTTTCAGTCTGCTCCTGTAAACAAGCACGAATACAGATAACACCACCATCTTTAACAGGACATCCGCACATTGTCAGAGGGATCAAATTTAAGTAGAGGATCTAAACCTGACCAAACCGATGGTACAGATTAGAACTAGGGTGATGCAATGGTTTAAGGTGTCTATTATAACCCTAGGACAGAATACAGAATACAATCAAATTCACACAGTAAATACTTGCTAGAAGAATTAAGGTGGTTTAATTATAGCCAAGGGTGGGCAAACTGCTTATGGCACATTTGCAATGCATGGTACCTACTCTACTAGACTCTACTGTGTGGTCCCTGGTCTCTAACTGGAGCAGAGGGCTTCAGAAACCACAGCAATGACAGCGGTAACGTTAAGCGGTGTGTACTCATAGTGTATTGGCGTGTTGTTGTTGTTTGGGACTGAACACAGCTCCGTCATCAGTTCAGACAGATCAGTAGAGTTTGTTCCTTCCTTGTTGCAGCGTCCAGCTCTCGCTGGATTCTTTCGTCGGCCACCGATCCGAGGAGCGTCTGAACCTCTTCAAAAGACCACGGCGTCATTTTACGAGCTGCCGTCGTGAGTCGGATAAAAACAAACGTGATCTCTGCTGCAGCTGGAGATTTTACAGATGGAGAGTTGGTGCTGGTCGTCTGCGTCGCGTGGCGTAGAGTGACGACTCTCTCTGGACAATCAGCGCTCTGCAAGGTTTACACGCTACTCAGCTAACTTGGAAACACAAAAAAGCAGGGACTAATAAAAGAACCCGCTTCCAGAACCAGGACCAAATTTACCTGGTACAGATGCAAAAGAGCAGAGTAGAGTCGATTAATACACTTGGGGGAAAAAATGCTGTCCATATACTTTTGGCCATAGTATGAAAACCTAAGCCTCAAGTTCATGTTTCATTTGTTCTGGAGGAAGAGAAAGCCTGACTTGAGGAGTCCTTCAGCCCCAGGACAAGACCCCACTGACCCCTCTATGAGGGATGACGGGACGGCGCATGGTCAGTGTGGAGGGGGAGGGGAGTCCAGTGTTGTCTGGGGGGTGTTTGGGTGCCTTGAGAAAAGCATGACTTTGACCCTGATTCACATTCTGCATTCTCAAAACAAGACAACACTGAAGAAGATGGCACTTTAACACACACACATATATATATATATACACACAATGTACTGCCACTAAAACCATCCTGAAGATATTGCACTATTCAGTAAACAAGGAACATTAAACATGTCAAATTAGGACATATTTATTTTAAACATCGATGTTAAGACTAATAGTCGTCTTTTCGTCTGTTTTGGACGTCTTTTCAACTTTCATTTTCAACCTTAAGAAACCATTGATTAGACGGCAGTCATTACGTTATTTCAACGTTAAATCAACGGCTAAATGTTTACTGTGTATCAGCCCAGTTCCACTGCTCCACAGCTCAGTACCGGGGGGTTTATGCCCCTCCTGCTGATGACTGGCATTGGGCAAGGTGACCGTTGGCTCATGTGCAGCTGCTCCAGAGCATTGCACTCTATGGACAATGCTTTTCTAAGGATTGTACAATGTTAAAGTTGTGGAATGCATTCGGTAGGAAATATGTTTTGATAGACAGTGTTTTTTCGTGTTAATCTTTTCATAGATTAAAAGAAGGATAGAAATGTTATCAATGTTGTAAAGTGAGAGAGCAATAAAGCACTTCTTTATGCCCACATTATACACCCATCCCCCCATCACACACACACACACACACACACACACACAACCAGACCCCAAAAATAACCTCAGCACCCAACCTCTGACCTCTCACACAGAACGCCTTGTGAACTAGGACCCAAAACTGGGGGCCAGGGGTTTGGGAGCGAGGGAGGGGCGGGGGGGGGCGTCTAAGGGGGAGACAGATGTGAAATGTGACACACACACACACACACACACGCACACACAACCTGGTAGGGAAACAAAGGGTGTCCACATAACACAAGAACAAGTAGGAGAGGAGAAACAGAAATAGAGAGAGGACAAGGAACGTAAGCAGGGGACAAGAAAAGAGGAGAGGAGGAAGGAGAAGAAGAACAAGAAAAATGAGAGGCGGAAGTGGATAAAGAATGCAGATGAAGAGGAGGAATAAAAAGGTTTGAGAAGATGAACAAGAGGAAGAAACTCTGCATTGGACTCGAGTTGAAGTGAGTCAGGGAAAACGGTGAGGGGAGACCCAGCAGAAACCTGGAGAACACGAGAACAACGAGCACGAGGGGAATGTGGGGAACAAAGGGAACGAGGAGAAGGAGGAGGAGAATGAGGGGAATGAGGAGAAGAAAAGCAGAAATGATGTGACTGTTTTTTAACTGCACTGAATTTCTGAAGCTGTGGTAGACTTCCTGAGTCTGAAACACTGCCAAAACACACACACACACTCTCTCCAGCAGCCCTCATCCCCAGGTCAGAAAGCTCCGGCTCCAGACTCTGAGAAAGTGGAGAACATGGCAGAACGTAACAGTGGATGCAATGCCCTACACTCTATTCTCATCAGAAGGGCATTTGATGGCATTCAGCCTCGAGGAACATCTGTAAGGTCTGGTGCTGATCATCAGTTCTAGATCCTAAAGTTTTGGATGGTGGTCCATCACTTCATAGATTGCAGCTTCACTGCTCCACAGTAAAGTCCTGGTGGGGTTTATACTCCTCTAATCCACACATGGCATTGAGCCTGCTGAGTGTCCCAAATACAATCCGGGTGTGTGCAAATGGACACCTCTGTCCCAAAGTAGTTTTAGAAACTACTAAGTGTCTGGAAACATCTGGACAGGCATTTTGTGTCTGATACTGAGGTTTCAGTTTCCTAAGAGCGAGTTAGAACATAAGATCTACTGGCAGCATGAACGTTTAAGTGTAGAACAGCTGTCTCTAAACAAACAGAGACAAGACACTGGACCGAAAGAGGCCTGGGGGTCACTCCAGAACTGCGCTTCCTGACCGACAGAAAAAGCCAGAGGAGCAAGAGATGCTAAAGCCGCTAAACAAACACGCACATGCGCGCCTGCGGACCCTCGGGTCAGGAGAAACAAACACAGAGCTGCTTCGTTTATACAAGAGAGAGAGAGAGAGAGAGAGAGAGAGAGAGAGAGAGAGAGAGAGATAGAGAGAGAGAGAGAGAGAGAGAGAGAGAGAGAGAGATAGAGAGAGAGAGAGAGAGAGAGAGAGAGAGAGAGAGAGGAAGGTTGGCAGGGATTTTCTTGGACACTCTTTGACAATTGTGAATGAAGAAGAAGAAGAAAAATGAAAGGAAAATAAATAGAGAAGAAGAAAAGCATAACAAGAAGAAGAAGAAGAAGAAGAAGAAGAAGAAGAAGAAGGGGAAAAACAAGTAGAGAGAAGAAAGTAGAAGTAGAGATGGAAGAATTAGAAAGAATAAGAAAAGAAGAAATAGATGTAGATGTAGAATTAGAAAGAAGCACTGAGAGAAAGAAAAGAGAAGCAGAATAAGTAGAGAGAAGTAGACAAAGATGAGAAAAATTAGAGAAGAAGTAAAAAAAAAAAAGAAGAGAGAGGAAAAACAGGGGTGAAGATGGAGAAGTGGAGAATGGTGGAGGAAAGGATGTTTGCGATGTTGTTCTGGCTGTGATTTCCCCCGACTCTCAGCTTCATGTCTTTGTTGATATTCAGATCACAAGCCTCCGTCCCCTCATGAATATTCCGGTGGATGGGTTACTGTTATCACTCACACACACAGAGCAACTCATATTCATGCACTCGCACACACACACACACACCAGTTCAGTCCAGCACAACATCTGCAGAACGGCTTTCCCTCATTTCTTGCCGCTGATGGGGACTGTGGATCCACAGGAGAGAACCTCCTAGAACCGTCTATAGACCAGGGGTGTCCAACACACGGCACTTTTCCTACAAGTGCAGCTCTTACACTCATAATAAAAATACACCTGTGGGGCTCATGTACCTTTGGACCATTCGATTTCATTTTGAAATGGGAAAATGGAAAATTGGAAACGACTCGTCTCTTATTTACCAACAGAAAATCACAAGGAAATAAAACAGAAAAATGCTCTGTCTGTTTCTCTGGTCATTTCCCACTGTACTCTCAGTTGTGTTTCTCAGCAGGACAGCCTTAGAACCACAATCTGAAATCATTTTACACACGGCAAATATGAGTCCCCGCTAGTGTGGGCGGTATACCAATAGTATCGTACACCACGGTATTTAAAAATGTGGACGAAGATTTAAAAATCTTAAAATGAGGGCGGTATTTATGGTGTGTGTGTGTGGTGTGTCAAATTTCGGTTCTGTGTCTTTAAAAGTCGGCTAAAATAATTATGTGCTCACAGCTTTATCTTCTAAATATGTGTGTTTTGAGCCTCAGTTCGCTGAAAAATCTGCTGTGGTGTGCTAAACCACAAGTGCCCATTAGCGAAAGCTGTGCTTCTAAACAGTGTATCGCTTATTTTCGAACTATTCTGTTCCTCCAGCACCAGTTGCTGAAATTTGCTCGCTCTCAGAAACGGGTTTTTATCGTCAACACGTGTGTCGGTGTGCACTGTGTGGTGGGGGTTTAGCTAAATTCATTCAACTGTGTGCTCACAGATATAAGGCTCAGCGCAGTCTGAAAGAGCTCCCCCTCCCCACAGTAATACCGTATACCGAGATAATATTTTGAGACTGTATTACGATATGAAAAATTTAGCTACCCGCCCATCCCTACTCTCAGTTCTGTTTCTCAGCAGGACAGCCTTAGAACCACAATCTGAAATCATTTACTCATGGCAAATATAAGTCCCCGCAGTATCTGCCCCTGTGTCTCAGGGGTGTGGGGAAGAACTTGGGTTTTCCTTAGGAGGGTGAGGAGATTTTGGTCTCCTTTTTTCCTTAGAGTGCTGCGACATGGAGCAGATATTGCACTGAAATGTCCGTCGTAATTGTCAGAGTCTAGCTCCAAATCTGTCTTCCCACTGTTCACAAGGAGAACGTTGGAATAAAGTCATTTCACTAGCAGAGTGAAGATGAGTCGACTCTCAAAGATTCGATGGAGTCGACTCAGTCTCTGTTTGTGGTTGGCAGAAGTTGTTGCGGTGGCTGAGCTTGTGGCTCCATAGAGAACCATACTGAACTATAGCAAATACGGCACAGACGCTGTTTACACTGGTGGGATCAGAGATCCTGTACTGAAACTGTTGTAAACATAGCCAGCCCTCCTGCAAGTGACCCGCTCTATGGAGCATAACCTGATTAATTCAGGGACCACAATCTCAGGTGAGCTTCACTGTATAGACCTCATGCCTGGGAGCATACAGTGTCTGGATGATTACAGCGAAGTCTAGCACATGCTCGTAGCTGCTGTGGAAACGTCATGTTGACAGGTCCGGCAGTGTCCAGGCTCCAGGTCAGTGGGAGATCATTCAGACTCACACAAGCCACAAACTCTGTCCATGAGAAAGCGGAAACTAGCAGTGCACAATTCAGACTGGCTCAGTTAGAGAGCAAAGCCGGACTCTCGCTC
Source organism: Hoplias malabaricus (assembly GCF_029633855.1). Taxonomy (NCBI): domain Eukaryota; kingdom Metazoa; phylum Chordata; class Actinopteri; order Characiformes; family Erythrinidae; genus Hoplias; species Hoplias malabaricus. The sequence continues at coordinate 65,200,312 of NC_089820.1, forward strand.
TAGTTTTGGAGTTAGGGGCTGCTTGTGCACGGCTCTTGGCAACGTTTTGAGCATGAACAAATACTTCAGAAAGGGTCAGTACAGTTCTGCTCTGTGCAATGGACACGGATGAAGGACATTACTCTTTCTGATCAATTAACTATAAAAATAAAAAGGGTTTTATCAAGTTTGTTGTATTTTTAAA